>NC_051158.1:69003962-69058487 GCF_013339745.2 Dermacentor silvarum
ACCAAACTTGGCAAGAGCCAAATAAACGGGAATATCGTTGGTACCGACGCAAAACAAAGTGGTTAGGACGAAGCCAGAAGACTAGTACTCGCATTCGACAATGCACAGGCGCCACTACAGTAAACGTTCATTGCTGAAAAAGGTACTGGCAGGTGAGAAACTTCTAAGTAGGGCTAAAGTCGCGTAGCATCGCGGTACCTTTCCACAAATATGCACAGAAAATTGCGGTGACCATGTGCCGATGACGGGGCCGCCAGGACTTCATTTGTTGTTATGCCACAAGTGCCATTGATCTGAACCAGATATTTTTACCCCATGACATTGGAACATTCCACGGAAGTTTATATTCGTGCCTTGGAGATACTCACTCGAATGCCGAAGGAAGTTGTTCAGTAATGATGCATTTATTATTGGGTCAGATTGTTTCCTGCCCATTTTTATTCTATATCATTATGCGCGCATAAACTGCCTTGCAGTTGCAGTGGTAACTAGAAGGTGCCACTGTAAAGTGATGTGAAGTATTTTTTCAAAGATACGTTTTTCGTTACTTAGAATGATTTACACAAGTTTTATTGAATTCAGCCTATTCATTCAGACAATAAAAATACAGACCTAAAGGGAATAATGGGCCATGAATTATGTTATAACCAAGGAGGTGGAGCGGAGTGTCTTTTTTTAAAACGTTACGGTGGTGTCAGTCCTTTTGATATTCCGGCCTAATATAAAATATCATCTAAGAAAGAATGGTGTTTGTAGTTTTCAGCGCACGGCAAGACGAAGCTACATTTATCACTCTTCCTGTGTCTTTGTTTTGGCGGGCGCTGCTATCATGTATAAGTTCCAACTCGCCCGATTAGCCATCATTACCAAAATAATTTTTAGTGAATGACAATTTTTATGCACTGAGCTGGTACTTCAAGCTCTCACTGCAGGGTATTTTATTTCATGTTATGCAAGACACACTCAGCAATACATGATTTACGGTAGCAGTGCATGCACCCTTTATCGTCGTCGTTGGTTCAGTGATACCGTTTGAGTTTCGCGCTTTCATGATTAATCAGGCAAAACATTTCCCAATTTGTCTTCTAAATTATGTCGCTTTCACGTGTTTCTCTTTCTGATAAAATTATAAGAAACGGACTCTTTTCAGGAGGAGGACAGCAACCTGATGAAAATGCAGGTAGGCAGAGTCTTCACGTTTGATGGCAGAAATTGAACGCGTTTTGGTAACAAATATTTCCAGTGTGTCATTCATTTCAACCATTTTATTTCACATTTTTTATGATTAGGCGTCAACAAATACATAAACAGAGGGGCACGTTTAAGATACTGTAGATTATAAATATAACGCTATTATCTTTGGATAGGGCAATAGAATCCTTCATACAATTTAGCTACATGTGTCATGAGTCGGAGATCTGCAGACTTATATCCGTTTTCATGTATTCGCTCTAAACTTCAAAATTACGGTGCGTTACTTTACAGGTAACATGTTCAAATATGCAACTGTTATATGTAATATGTATAACTTACTGCAAACTGCTCGATGCACCAAACATGCACGGTTCCCAAGCCAAGTTTGTCAAAAGATGGTTATTTAAACAAATACATTTTTCACATTTTATTGGTTTTGTTTGTATATTAACACTGAAAAATATATTCCATAACAAATATACAGCGACAAATCATACCTACGATATAGCCTTTAGTACAGAAATAAATGTCGTATGTAGCAAGAAATTTTATACGCACTAATTGTCAAGTATAGGGAGAAGTTCCTTTCCTCAAAAGCAACATTGCACTCTTTTCCAGCTTCCTGATTACACTGCATGAATGTAAACTACCAAATTTGCGTCTGTCTTTTAGTAGAATATTACCATATACGCTCGTGTAAGGGTCGCACCTGTGTAAGGGCCGCATCTGCAACTTGGCAGCAGAAATTTCGATAAGAAATGTCCAACGGAGGCACAATCGCGTTGCGGTGCACGGATGTCACGCATAAGCATCGGTGAATTTTTGCGCACTGCATAGTTCTACATACCGCTACTGGAAGGCGAAAGCTGGGGTGTGCGTAAGTCACCGGCTGGGCTGGCACCATATTAAACAAAAGGTTCTGTCCTTTGTAAGGGCTGGGCCTCGTCAAAATTGACAAATATTGCGGCCCTTACACGAGTCTATACGGTATTGTTTTTGCAATTATTGCGTTTTACAAAACGTTTTGACAACCAGCAGCGCCCGAAGGACATGGCGGAGAAATTAGTTTTTATTTTTCGTATCGCATTGAGCGACTACGCTGAAAGAAAAAAAGTTTCTATAGAAGAACTTGGCAGCAAAAAAATTCGAGAAAAATTTACAACGGAGGCGCAAACATATGGCCCGGTTTTCTCATTAGGCCTTTCGATATATTTTCCTCCAAATAGTGACCCCTACACCACCCCTCGCAGGTGAGCCTGTCTATTCTATTTAACTTTTTGATTTGCGCTGTAACACATGCGAGCTACCTCCCGTTTCTGAGTATTCAAGGTAATTATTCATTGCACTTACCCCTCTTCAATTTATTTTCACTACTGCCAGGAGGATCTGACGCCGAAGGTAAGACACATTTATTTTTGTGCTTAACAGGCAAAAATAAGTAATTGGAATCAGCACAGTTTTTTAGATCTAACACAACCACACATTCATTGTTCGCAATTTAAGGTGTTTTGTTTGGCCTAGAAACAAAGCATCCACTGCGACAGGTAGAAAATAAGCTTATTCTATCGTTCGTATACCTTCATTAGGCTAGATCACACTGCCCTTTAATTCCGAATAACAGCTTTATTAGGCGCATTCTCGGTTTCAGCACCGACAAACAACAATTGAATATTATATTGTAAAGCTTGCATTCACCATTCTCGAATATTTGCGACAATGTAGCAGGCGGTACAGTTAAAACCGCAATTGTTTGAACTATAGAATGTGCTTAAGTCTCGATAAGGGTTCTCTCCAGATTACTTTGTCTTACATTGTTCTGTAAATTTCTACAGAAATGAACACACTTTCAAACCAGATGGTGTACCTTGTTTAACACACCTGTTTCATATTCAATGGCCAGTTCAACACATGTAATGAAACACAACCTCGACGAAAACAAGAAGAGTAGGATAACATCGTGTTAACCTTACTCAGCTAATTAGTTAACCTTACTAGCTAGTCGCTCAGGTAAGCATGGGATTTTCTCTTTACCAGTGAGAATTACTTCACCAATTGGAAGAGGTTCTCGGCGTATTAGTTAAGGAGACTGACATGTGATGATGCACCTGATATAACTTATGAGTTAGAATTATTGACAAGTACCATCCCGTAAAAAACGAAAGGATGAACGTACAGAGAGACACACAGCCTTCCTGCTTTTGTTTTACGTGCTGGTTTTGACGATCATTACGACACATAATTGGTATTAGGCGCATCACAACACCTCATTCTCCTTAACCTCTTTCAATAGGTGAAGTCATTCCGATTAGTATATGGTAAATTCAATGCCATAATTAGTTGAATAAGGGTTATGGCAGCAGTCAGGCCTTGTTTTACACGCCGGTATTTGGCAATAATGAGTAGCCAGCTAGCCCGAATGTGATCTCAAGTGTCGTAATGAGTTCAGCAAGTTCATTGTTGATGGCATGGTAATTGAAATTTATTTTTGTGTGCGTTTGAAATACAAGAGCAATTTTGATAGTGTTGTAAATGGTTAAATGAAGAATAAGATTACGACATTTTCTTTGGTATCAAAATCACTGCCCAACACTGACCGAACTAAGTATGGCACGTTTATTTTAGCCCAGAGGACGTCGTAGTACCGGTTTTGGAAGATAATAGTTTTTTTTTTCATTTTGCTCTTCATTTAGAAAAAAAATATTTGCAAGATATTTTATTATTGACGCACATCATGTGCCACTTCTCGACGTAACGTTATGTATTTTTTTTCAAGAACCCCTACAGGAAACGCCAGTGGCATCAGGTACGAAAACGTTTTCAATGTGATACCTTGTTGAAACACATCAAACTAGCGAACATTATATTTTTGTTGTTGTTGTTGTTGTTGTTGCCTGATAATACCACATTACACTTCTTCCTCGTCATGCCCTTCACATTTCAGAACCTCCATCGGAGGCCTCAGCTCCTGCAGAAGGTGAATTTCGTTTTCTTTCTGTGCCCCTGAATAAGAATCATCGAATTTCGAAGATTGCTTTTGTTTTTCCAGCAGTATAACAACTATATATGTGTGTGGTAGTTCTCCCTCTATAGTTTTGACATCAAGTTCTAAGCCACACGTAATGAAAAAGTCATCTCACCTCTTGTCACAGTTTATACTTGCATGTCTTGTCGGAGGCACGCTAGAAGCGCTCGTGCATGAACTGACGAATTGATGGTGCATGATCCTCCACGTACTTTACGTACCCACCTGCATTCTCTTCTCCATGTGCCGTTTTTTACGTGCGAGAAAAGCAAATGTAACTAGAAGTTGTGATAATATGCGGTGGCCAGCACTCTGTACGTGTGTAATGGTTTCCATGCGTGTCGTCCTTGTGTGCGCTTTACTTAGAAGATGGCTGCATAAACACTGTATCCTAATCAGATAGGAACGCACCAAATATGTATCACCCTTTGTTTAGACATTTGTTGCGTTGTCATAACCGAGCTCTCATAAACAGCATCAAAAACTGTGTGTGTGTGTAACTGAAATACGTTCGCATCAAAGCTGTGACTGAAATAAAAATGTGTTAAGGTCACAGAATAAAACGAATGGTGGAACGTTTTTCAAACAGCAAAATGGCAACACTAGTGTGGGAAACCACGAGTTGTGTATGTAGCATGCCCGTAGTTTAGTGTATGGATTCGATTGCCGTTAGAAGGAAAAGCGAACGAGCGATGTAATAGAAAGTGTTGTACATAGCGTAGATAGTTATGAACAATTAGTGAAGAACGGTGTAGCAGAGCGTCTACCCAACTATAGGAGGAAGCACTGAAGTTTCGCACGTCAGTTAACTAGAACAGCATGGCCAAGTAGTTTACTAAATGAATAGAATCGGTTTTATTGTGGTAAAACTCAATACTTGGCGACAAAAGATTTGACACAACAATGAAACAGCATATTTGCAGGTCTAGAATGACACCAACTCAGGGAAAGGTTACAGGAAGCCACTTGCAGGCGCTGCTGGAGGCGCCTCTCTCCTGCAGGGGCCTTGAGGAACTACGGTGATGAGCCTCGTGAAGAGTGTGATGATAAGAAGAAAGTCTCGAATATACTGCTGCTCTTCCAGAACAATCTCGCCAGGCTCTTTCGATTTACTTTTAGGCGGAACACCTACATAATTTGAGATGTGTAATTGACCCGATAATATCCAACATCCATGTGTTAGGATGAACGAGTTGATCTATACCGGTTTCTTTTAAGAGGGGCAAGAAGATCCTACAAACATTACCAGGACAAGTGCTGTTCTGTGAAAACTGAATTGAAGTGCCAAGAGCTCTAAATGCTGTTTTCACGTTTTCTATCATGCATTTTGCGTATCTATCGCGCCCAATTAAAAAATGTATTATTGACAGCCGAGGTGTGTGTGTTTTTTGCAGTGGTAATGCCCATAGAGATGCAGTAGGTGAATTCCTAGATCGTGGTTATGAAATAACAATTATTTGAGTGACGGTAGGTGAAAGCTAGCACAGGTAGTGCCTAGCCTTTGGAAAATTTGTCCTTGAAATAAGCCTTCTCTACACAAAGAACACTGTGGAGACCCCAAGAGCAACTCTAAATTTAGTAGAAAATTCTTGAGGGGAAAGATATGTGCGATATCAGTACACACTGCTTTCGGTGTATTCCTCATATGAGTCGTCACATATGTAAACACTCTTTAGAAGGTAATCGAGAGACTGTTGTGTGAATACGTGCGGCACAGCAGAAGGAGAGACAGTCAGCAACAGAAAAGTATAAAATACAGCCTTCACGCGTAACACTTCGCAGGCAAACGCATCTGAAGAGGCACTGGACCAAATCCAGAAGACAGTATCTTGATTTCATGAACCAGAAGCTTGGGCAAATATGACTTTATCTATTCATGATTCATGAGATGCATTGAAGCAGGAGATAACATGAAGCGTTCACTGCGTTCTGTTAGCCCCCTTCATCACGCGAGCGTTGTGATAACGAGTGTTAGTGGTTATCGAGTGGGACCTATTCATGTTTTCCGGTGCTTGCGCGGCATCTCGCTTGCTAATATATTTGGAAGCTCGAATTTGCAGCAATTTACACAGCCAATAAAAATACGGACCTTAATTTCTGTATTTGTCTGATAAATTGTTATCGTTATGAATGCCTCGCCTTTCCACCAAGACTGCGACTTTTTTAGTCATTTGCTTATGCCCGAGCGGAAGCGTGCGGAGACGCGCGCTATCACGGAGAGCGAACGCACTCAATCTCCCACGCGCAAGCAACGAAGCGGGAAGCCAGCGCCGGAGGGAGCGGGGGGGGGGGGGCACTTCTACTCTGCCAACAACCGCGCTCGTCGCTCGACCGCACCGTCTCTTATCTCTCCCACGTGCAAGCAAGGAAGCGGGAAGCCAGCGCCGGAGGGACAGGGGGGGGGGGGCGCACTTCTACTCTGCCAACAACCGCGCTCGTCGTTCGCCGCACCGTCTCTTATCTCCACACGGCTCTGACCTTTATGCACTGTGCATTCGCCGCTCAGTTTCTGTTGAAGCGATAGACCGCACGTACCTTCGCCCGCTGCAGC
The DNA here is from genome assembly GCF_013339745.2 of Dermacentor silvarum. Classification (NCBI taxonomy): domain Eukaryota; kingdom Metazoa; phylum Arthropoda; class Arachnida; order Ixodida; family Ixodidae; genus Dermacentor; species Dermacentor silvarum. The sequence goes on from NC_051158.1 coordinate 69,010,730, forward strand.
GTATGGGCTTGCTGCCAGCGTTGCGACAAACCCGCCGGGGTGGCTTAGTCAGCTAAGGCGTTGCGCTGCTGAGCACGAGATCGCGGGATCGAATCCCGGCCACGGCGGCCGCATTTCGATGGAGGCGAAATGAAAAACGCCCGTGTGATTGCGTTGTAGTGCGCGTTAAAGAACCCCAGGTGGTCAAAATTAATCCGGAGCCCTCCACTACGGCGTGCCTCATAATCAGAACTGGTTTTGGCACGTAAAACCCCAGAAAGAAGAAGAAGAAGAAGAAGAAGAAGAAGCGTTTTGATAGTCGTTGTCTGCAGTCATTCAGTGTGATCTATTCATGTTTGTTTGTACGCGCTCACACCACGCTTGTTCATTCAGTTAGTAATAGTCGGGCCACATTTTCCAACGCACACTACGCATGTAATGCTGCCCGGATCGGCAGTGCAGCGCTACAGGTGTGTCCCTTCGCACGCGCGCTGCCCACGGGAAGCGCTTCTCATCAACACCACCGTTTCACACGCGCCTTCTCGTGGGCATCGAGTCTCTCTTCACGTCGGTCTACTTACGCCGCAGCACACCTGCTTACTTAATCAGCTCATGTTTACTACAATTCATATTGCTACCAAAGCCGCTCACCTTACTTCGTATGACATTGCTGTGTTGCTATCGCATTCATTGCTTCGCCCTTAGGGCGAAACTGTGACATTTTTTAGACATTTTGCTTTTATTAGATATTACCTTAACTTAAGCGACTGGTAGAACTTTTTGTTAGGTCACATGTTCACATTACTTGAGGTAAACGACTTTCTTCAGTGCAGAAACTCTCTAACTGCATGGGCATTCATTGCTCCGTCCTAATTATTTTCCAAACAGAATCCCCCAAGGAACCAGGGGTTGAAGGTAAAGTTATGCTCACCGTTTTCCACCCGTCATAAGGCAATATTCAGAAACACTGTCATGCAAAACAAAGCCCAGGAACAAGCTAACCTAGAAGTGGCCACGGTAAATGCAAATGAATTCCGGCATATGCTTGTAAAACTTATGATACCTTAGTGTCATAACGCTAAGGTGACATCGAGATTATCATGCAATAACTAGTCGAGTTTCAGTGGCCGCATTTCAAGTTGGTGGTAAGGAACGCAGAAAACCGATGGGAAATGTTGAAAAAGTAACCAGGGGCCTGCTAAAAAAAGAAAGCGCTTAAGTGTGTAACTGACGTAATAGTTCAGCGGAAACCCGCTAGGAGGAGAGAAGTAATGAAAGGAAAAATAAGATATCCACCCAATTGTCGCAATTGCTACAAAGGAAGCTCAAAGGAAGCCGGACGAGAACATTTTTTTTTCTTTAAAGGGACACTAAAGAGAAACAGGAAGTTCAGCTGGAATAAAAGAGGGACCTTCAGGAGTGCATGCAACTTTGTTGGGTGCAAACATTTGAGTTATTAGCGGAGAAATTCGTAAACAAAGACCAAATATTTCTTCCTCAATTTCTCTCACCCCAGATTTGGCGCGGAAGCAGTGTCGTCACAGATTTCATTGCTCTCAGCCAATCAGAATGCGCCATGATACGTCACCGCTTGCGTAAACGGCCGAGGCACTGGATGCATCATGGCTGCATGCATGGTAGCTGCGTTTGCGTTCGCCGCGATGGATACCGTTGCTGCCGCTGAACCTTGCAACGAAGAGCTCGCCAGGGAAGCAGGACTGCATTTCAGCGATATTCAGTGAAATGGAGCGCGAAATGATCCTCCGTGCTCGAGCGGTAGGTTTTTCCGCGTGCGATGGCGGTGAGCTGCCGGCCGCGCCGGCGGAAAGCAGAGCTTCGTTTTCGTCGACGGAAGGCGAAGCGTCCGGTCCGCCAGGCGACGATGTTACCGACAGAACAAGCGCAGAAAGTTGCGCACGTACTCGGTATGGTTATTTCGTGGCTTTATTTAATGACATTTAGCGCTCACCGAGTCGCCAGTTTGCTGCTGCAGGGGCACCGGTAGGGGGTTTGATGAAAGCCGCATTGAGGGAACAGCTGCTCGAGAAAGGACTGGCCTCTGGGGCATGCCAAGATACTTTCCTAGAGCATGATTATACACATCATCCGAGGGCGAGAAATGCAGAGAGCACACCATCGGTTTCTCTGGCTCTTTTGCCGTTTTATCATCGGCAGAGCACTGAGCCATTGCGAACGCCGGGGAGCCGGGGCTCACCGCGCGACACCACATGAAAGGACACAATCGAGTCAACACCGCCGCTGCCCCTGAGCCTTGGGCCATTTATACAGCCCTCGCCACTACACACACGAGCCATTTTCTGGCTGTTTCCCGCGAAGTCAACGTTTTTCGAGCCACGAAACACGCAACCAAACACCGTAGAGCGTAACAGGCGCGCGCGACGATGCATTGACCAAAAACGAAACTACGAAACTATCACGACCGGATGTATAGCCATGCCATTTTTTCTTATTTATTTAATTTTGTGCTAAACTTGTACTTCCTCGATTGAAACGGTTTAAAAAGTTCGCAAATTCTGTTTATGCACGTTTAAGGTGTATTTAATTTTGTGTTTTATTAACAGCGATAAATCGCTCTCGACAAATCGCGACTGGCCTGCATTTGTAATCTCCGACGTCACGAACGTGTAGTGCGGGAAATTCGAAGGGGCGTCAGCAACTATCCTTCAGTTTTTCGCTATTTTCTCGCTTATTAAACATCTGTTTGCAGTAAGAATGGTATGGCTGTGATCATGAAAGGATAATCTACCATTTAAGCTCAACTTCCGGTTTCTCTTTAGTGTCCCTTTAACTGCGAGGCTTTTCTTTCGAGGAACCTGTATGGGTCTCCTTTGTAGGAATTTCTACGATTGGGTGGATGTCTCATTTTCCCTTTCTATAAAGTGTGTAACTGTAGAAATCAGAATTGATTTAAGAGTGAAAGCTGGTAAACTAAAAGAAAATGGTGAATATTTCAAATTTTAACACAGGAAAGACTCGGGAATCCATAAAACTGGGAGAAACATGAATTCAGTGAGAAGAAAACAATGCGTCTAAAAAACGTGCGCCGCGAAAATACAGAAGGGACATGCCACCAACAATTTAAACTATATAATAACGGCCGCAGACAAATTCTATATGGAACTCTAGACTACCGAGAAAAGCTATGTAACCGCGACTGAACAGTGACAAGCTAGACACAAATTCAATTTTTAATTATCCATAGATTTAGAAAAATTTTAAAAGACATTTCCAGGGGAACAGCGTCATGAGAAAATGTAATAACAGCTGAATTGATAAAAATAATAGGACATACATTCAGAAAGCTTGCGATAACTTCCTTTCAATTCGTCTAGACTTCGACTATATTAGAGGGTTGGCATAGTGGTATTATCCCAGCAATAAACAGGAAATCAAATGCTAAATAAATTATAAATTATGGGCCTCCTACATTTTCTTTCATATCGTACCAAATAGTAATGAAACTAATTGAGTAAAATACTAACCATACTTTCCTTCAGTCAACCCGGACAGCAGGCTGATTTTTGTAAGCGGGAATAAACAATAAGTTACATCCACATTATGAGTGAATTAAAGAAACATGCGGAGTACAACAAACCTGCTTAAGTGTATTTCATAGATTGGGAAAATGCGTTGGATTCACTGGAGAGAGAAAACGTCATGATGCATTATACAAATTGAAGCAGTACAGGAAATGTACCTGAATATATTAGAAATATCTGTAAATTTTTCGCACTTACTATTCACAAGTGCAAATAGAACTATTAGAAAGGGGTCAGGCGACGAGACACAATCTCTCCAATCATATTCAGTGCAGGCTGTACATTATACTGCAACATATTTTGATAACATTAATTAGGCTCAAATGTAGACCAAAATAACGAAACTTTCTTGAGTAATATTTACCAAACTTTGCGCTGACCGCAAAAACCTGAGTATGGCACTTTTATTTTAACCCGTGGGACACCCTAGTACCGGTTTCGGAAGAGAATCGTTTTCCGTGTTATCTTTTGTTTAGAATAGAAAATAATTACAAAACCTTTATTAATATATACATTGCGAGTGCCCGTTCTCGCTCTTACGCTATGTATTTTTTTTCGAGAACCATCACAGCAAAAGCCTGCGGCATATGGTTCAATTAGAGTATCCTTTTGATACCTTGTTGGAAGAGTTTGAAATAGCGAACTGGTGTTTTGCATGAAAATAAGTGCGCATGACACTTATCGCTCTTCATGCCCTTCACATTTCAGAACCTGCAACGCCGGCTGAAGTCCCTGCCGAAGGTGAGATTAGGCTTAGTTTGTGTGATTAAGAATAATCAAACTTCCAATATAGCGATTTTTTTCTTAGTAGTAGAATAGGTAACTGTGGTACTTCTCGCTCTATAATTGTGACCTCAAATTGTATGCAACATCACACCAAAAAGACGTCTTACCTACGATTTCACTTAGCAGGAATCAAGCTTTAAAATGAAAATCTGTGGCATTCGCATCAACGGTATATTTTTCCTATTCCTCGCGAGTTACTCCGAGCATTTTTGGAATTGCAGTTTAGCTAATAATTAGGGTGCCGCCATGGTACTTTATGTAATAAATTATGGTATATATTAAGTCTAACTTTAGCTGAAGATAGCACACGTAATTAATTTTTAGCCATGTTGCGGCCTTTCAAGCAGTTATTTTTAAACGCTTCCTTTGTCTTACTTGTAACAGTGGGGATAATGAAGGTGACATCAGCCTAGCGCTGTTAAGGTACTTCCACATTTGTGTCGATGCATTCATGGAGATTGAGACATTTGTCGGTTGCATAGCTTGCTATGGTGTTGGCTTGTGCGAGTTGGCGGTGCATGATCCTCCACCTGCTGCCACGTAGTCACCTGCATCCTCATCGCCATATACCCTTCTCAAAGCCACGTTTTTTACAAGAAGAATTCCTGATACTGTTCGGTATCCAGCACTCTTTACGTGTGTAACTTTTCCTGTGCGTATCATCCTTGTATAAGCTGTGCATGGAAGACGGCTGCAGAAACACTGCATCCTAATCACATTACAAACCAAAAAAAAAACATGTTAACAAACCAAAGAATTATGCATCGTTATTTAGATATTTTTGCCTTGTAAATATGCAGCTGTCACGAACAGCATCAAAAAACTGTATCCTTACAGCGAAACTACATATGGCTAGTCGATTCATCCTTCTGCCGCCTGTTCGTAGAAACTACAGTTATCAGCAATGGCTCGAGCGTCATCGTCTTCTTCCACAGCTGGTTCTTTGGCGCCCCTCGGCGTAACCCCGAGAACTCGCTCGTGTCACTGCTCCCCGTTCATCGTCTTCTTCCACAGCTGGCTACGTTGTGACCAATCATTCCAGCGTGGAATTTCACTTCTATCCTAAGACTATTTTATTTTCGATTCATAGGCGCCGCCATCTTGGGCTGTTACACAAACAATTTCTTGGTTTCATGAGAAGTCAAGTCACGTAACATGGTCATGAAACGCTGAACGCATTTGCACAACTGTTTCCATTCTTGCGAATCGACTGTAGTACCGTAAAATTCGTTGTTAAAGACAGAAAACAGAAGCGTTATCAGCCCAATATGGCGGCACCTAAACGCTTCTGTAAAATAGCCTTATAATGGGTATGCCGCGTTTATGGGGGTATGAGCCGTTCATTGTCTTACGTGACGGACAGATTTAATTTTGAGGCAATCGCAGGCGCCCGTGCGACAACGGCAGACTGCGGGCATAACGTCACTGACGTCATTTTCTCCATGAAGCTGAACGTGTGTGTAATCTCATTAAGAAACAGAAAGACGTAATCAATATCTGAGAAAGACTTTAATGTAATGTCGGGATTAACGCTGTGATAAATACCGTGGCCGCACATTTCAGCTTCGCTCGTTAACCATGTGTACGGAGTGCTTGGGCGGGGATTTTTAGACTTTACGTTCGTAATATTGAGATTCTTAACAGAAAACTTGTAGTCCGACCTTTTTGTGATCATGTAAAGATCGCGTAGGATAAGACTTTCATTCTGATACTTTGTTAAAATAAAAACAAACAACAAGGTTTCGTTGTAATATAACTGGGTATGACAAATATTGGTCTTTTTGCCCTTTATTTCACGAAACAAGCACCAGGAGGAGAACCGTCAGGTGAAGGTAAGATTAGGCTTTATTTTTCGGCGTTTGAGTAAAGAATATCAGAATATAAAGATTGTGTTCGGTTTCATAGTTGTGAAAAACTCTTTATGGTGCTTCTCGCTCATAGTGAAATATATTTCCCAAAATACAGTGCCGGGTGGAACTGAGGGCAAACGTAAGATGGCCTTATTGATGATGCATTGATTAACCGGGATGAAGACAAAAATTAAATGAGGTTTTCACTAGTGAGTATAAATCAATAACTTCGTAAGCGACTTTTCGCTGGTTATGATATTTACATTTTTTCTATATGCATCCCAACCACAACCATTAGTCGAAGTTAACATTATACTCTAGTTCTCATCTTTTACTTTGTTAAATATGAAAAACCGTATAATGGAAAAAATATGAGTTGATTCTCGTCATGTTCTGTATCAATACTAACTAAATGATTTCTTAATATAGATAGCTTTCAGGCTTAGAAAGCAAGGCCGATTCGCTTAAAACATGAAGCATGGTTATTCGGCGCATCAGAAAATGGCTAACCACTAATTTTCTCAAGTCAACATCATCCATCTAAGTAGAAGAGTGTGCGATATTTATTTACATGTACTTGTGTCGTGTAAAAACATTTACTTTGATATCTTTATGGACTCATGATTCATGAGGTGTGTTGAGGCAAGAGGCAACACGAAGCAATAGCTGGGGAGCTATTCTTGAAGAGTCCACCTAGTGGACTGTCCACAGCAGCCGCGGCAGCCACGGCTGTCGCCATTGGCTGGCTGCTTCACGAGCGCGAAGGTGCCAGCCAGTCTCCTTCGCGCTCGTGAAGCGGCAGCCAATGGCGACCGCGGTGGCTGCCCTGGCTGCCGTGGACAGTCCACTAGGTGGACTCTTACAGCACAGCCCCCCCCCCCCCCCCCCGCCGCCTCCTGTTCTCTTCGTCCTCGTCATCACGCGAGCGTTGTTGCAGCGTGTGCTGGAGGTCATCGAGTGGGACCAGTTCGTGTTTGCCCGTGCGTGCGTGGCATCATGCTTGCTAGTTTATTTGTAGGCACAATGTTTCCTGCAATGTATGCAGTCAATAAAATTACGAACCTTACTTTGTGTAGTTCTCTGATGCATTGTTATCATAATGAATGCTTCGCATTTCACGAAAGACTGCGATTTTTTAGACCTTTTTGTTGTGAAATATTTGTCTAACTTTAACCACTGTTAAAACTTTTTTTTTGTTTGCCACATATTTTTACTACTGAGACAAATGAGTTCTTCGGTGCAGGAACACTCTAACTACAATGACACTTCCTCCTTCCTATTTATTTCACAAACAGAATCCCTCTAGGAACCAGGAGTCAAAGATGCAATTATGCTCACCATTTTCATCCAGTCATAGGTCAATATTAAGAAACAATGTCATGCAAAACAGAGTACCGGAACAAGCTTAGAAGCGGCCATGGTAAATCCAACTGAATTCAGACACATGCTTGTAAAAGTAATGATGCATTAGAATCATAACGCTAAGATGACATTTAGATTATGATAAAATAAACTGTCGAGTTTCGGTCGCCGCATTTCAAGTTGTTGGTAAGGAATCCCCGAAAACAGGTAGGCAATGTTGCACAAAAACCAGGGACCTGTTAAAAAACAGCAGCAATAAAGTGTGTAGTTGAGGAAATCAGACAGGATTGACTTGACAGTGAAAGCTGATAAACTAAAAGAAAATGGGCAATATTTGAAATTTGAACATGGGAAAGACTCAGGAATCCGTAAAACAGGGAGAAGCATGAATTCAATGAGAAGAAAACTTGGCCTCAAAAAGACTAACATATGCGCCGCGAAAATTGAGAAGAAAATTGTCATCAGCAATTCATACTACATAATAAAGGCCGCAGAAAAATGCTATACCAAACTGTAGACTACTGAGAGAAGCTCCGTAACCCCGACAGGACAGTGACAAGATTCAATTGCTAATTATCAATTTAATTCAAATTAAAATTCAAATACTAACTTTTCAAAGATTTAGAAAGAATTTGTAAGATATTCCCAGGAGAAAGCCGTCATGAAAAGATGGAATAACAGCTGATTCGATCAAAGTTATAGGAAATAGTGTATTCGAAACGCTTGCAATCATTTCTTCGCAATTTGTGAAGACATCAACTGTACAAAAAAATTTGTATATTGATATTATCACAGCAATGCACAGGAAATCATATGCTAATTAACATATAAATTATGCGCCCATTATCTTTTATTTTATATCGTAACAAATAGTCATGAAAGTAATTTACAGTAAAATACTACCTATACTTTCCTGCCGTAAACCCCGACAAGAGGCCAGTCTTAAGAGGTAGTGCAACATCGATGTCATCAGTTAATGGAGACACCTAAAAAGTACAAGTTCCCTGCTCAAGTGGATTTCATAGATTATGAAAATGTGTTGGGTTCACTTGAGGTAGAAGACATCATGAAGGCATTAAGAAGTGATTATATTAACTGTTCCTGAACAAATTAGCAAATATACTTAAATATTTCCCACGTACCCTAATTATGCTGAAGAAAAGTGCAAAAATATTAATTTAAACGGCGTCAGGGGAGTATACACAATCTCCCAAATCATATTCATTGCATGCTATAACATATACAATAATATATTTTCAAACTTTGGAGATAGTTAAATGTGGACCGCAATTACAATGCTTTCTTTAGTGATAATGTAACTACCCAATGCGCTGACCGCAAAGTACCAGAGTATAGCACTTTTTTTTTTACCCATGGGACGCCCGAGTACCAGTTTCGGAAGAAAATAGATTTCCTGCGTTATCTCTCATTTAGAATAGAATAATATTTACAAAACATTATTTAATATATATAGAGTGTGTGCCCCTTCTCGCTCTAACGCTATGTACTTTTATTTTTCAAGAACCATCAGAAGAAAAGCCTGTGGCACCAGGTATAATAACATTTTCCTTTTGATGCCTTGTTGAAAGAGTTTGAAATAGTGAACTCGCTATATTATCCTTGAAAATAACCCCGCATGACACTTATCATTATCCATGGCGTTCATATTTCAGAACTTCCATCGCCGGCCGCAGCTCCTGCCGAAGGTGAGCTTGCGCTTAGGTTTGTGTGCCCCTGATAAGAGATGATTAAACTTCCAAGATCGCATTTTTTTTAGTAGTAGAATAGGTATTTGTGACCCTCCTCGCTCCAGAATTGTGGCCTGAAATTGTATGCAACATGAGACCCAAAAGCCATCTTACCTCTGGCCCACAGTTGCTTCAGACGTGCCTCCGAAGAAGCATGCGAGAAGCAACTGTGGTAAGAGCTAAGATGACTTTTCTTATGGACCATGAATTTTAGCGTATCGAACAAGTAAAACGTAATTATTTTTTGCTTGCATAGAACCTCATACTTTGTCATGGTTCTCACTTGATGACATTTTTTTTTCAACAAACAGGTGCGGGATCACCATCAGCCGGAGGTAAGCTGGAGCTCTTGCTCTAATTCCTTGTTTGTTAGCTACTTTATTTCTGTGCATGTTATGCATCGCCACTCAGTAACAGCTTCTAAATATGCGATAATATAACTCGCATTAAGCCCTCTAGAAAACACTAGGTAGTATATGAATACGCAACTGTAGGCAAAACAAGAAATATTGCTGTTCGCTTCACGTGGCGAATTTGTTATTCGCGCACACTTTGATAAAGTTAAAATTTAGTCAATCACAGCCTCACAGCCAAAGAGGGTCATGGCGAAGGCCTGCGCGCTCAAGTAGATCGATTATATTGACATTCTCACCCCAACGCGTTGTTACTTCTTATTACTTCTTTTTTTTTCGAACAAAGGTCGCCGGTGCGAGTGCCGTATTTCCCGCTACCCTAATTAACTCTGTCTTAACTAACCTCCCCCTAATTACCAGCAAAGACTGGTGGGCTCGACTCCCACTGAAGGTCGAAGGTGCGACTCCGACCAATGGTCATTAGTGCGAGTGCCTAAGTTAACTCTATATTAATTAAATGTGCCTTTATAACCTTCGGTTTAACGCCAAATGTCGTGGGTTCAACTCCCAAATAAGCTGGCAGGGTTCGACTTCCACCCAAGGTTGTGGGTTCGAGTGTCTCAATTAACTCTATGACCGCGGTAATGGCATCGGTAAAACACGATGACCACGGTATCCGCGCGCCATCAAAGTTGTTGCGTTAGCGTTGCTTGCTTCACCCGCGCACGATCAGATTGTTGTGGGCGCGTTGCTTGCTTACTCGTAGTAGACAACGACGACAACCAGAATTGTTGCGTGAGTGTTGGAATATAGGTGAGACACAATGCCGGTGCGATATAGCAAGCAAATTACTAGACCGAGTCGTCATCGTGTAGGATTTCGCTTCCACGACACGATGTTCGCTCAAGGACGTTGAAGGTCGACTGAACGATGAGACATATAAGGCTTTTGCCTTAAAAATTATGTTTGAATGGTATGGGTGAATACTTTGTACTTACCTGTAATGAGCGCACAGCTTTTAGTTCAGTAACTTTATAAACTCCTGTTTTTCATATATCGCATGTTTCACGTCGCATGAACCAAGCTTTAAAAAGAGAATCGTTGGCGATTCACGTCAACGGTATATTTTTTCTACTGGTCGCGAGTTACTGCGTGCATTTTTGGAATTGCACTATAGCTAATAATGAGGGTGCAGTCATGGAATTTTATGTATTAATTTTAACGGTATATATTGAGTCTAACTTTAGCTGAAGATAACTTTAGCACACGTAAATAAATTGTAACCATGTTGCGACATTTCACGCGGATTTTAAAAAAAACATGTGCATTAAGTTACTTGTAACAATGGGAGTAACGAAGGCGAAAGCACGCTAGCGTTGATATGTTATTTGCTCATTTGTGTCGATGCGTTCATCAAGACTGGAACATTTGTTGGTTGCAGAGCTTGCGACGTTGTTGGCTTGTACAACTTGTTGGTACATGATCCTCCATGAACTTCTACGTACACACTTGCATCCTCTTCGCCATATGCAGCGCTCAAAATCACGCTTATACGTGGGGTGACCCAAATGCAACTGAAAGTTCTGATACTGTTCGGTCGCCAGTACTCTGTAGGGGTCTAATTTTTTTCTTTGCGACTCTTTCTATTTGTGCGCGCTGTGCATAGAATACGGCTGCAGAAACACTGCATCTCAATCAGATAACAAGCCAAATATTTATTGTTAGCAAACCAAACATTTATTTCCCTTTGTTTAGACATTTTTGCCCCGTAGTTATTGCGCGGTTATAACCAGCGTCAGAAAAATATTTTTCATGAGTGGCATTTTGCGTACGCCGGCCAGACCGCCTATAGTATCTAGGCTTGGCGAATGAGACTGATTATAATAATGGAAACGTTCTGATCAAAAGCCGTGCCTACAATAAAAAATTGATAGCGTGACACAATAAAGCGAATGGTGGAACGTTTGTGAAACAAAACAATCGCAACATCAGTGTAGGGAGGGAACTACGAGTTGCGTATGTAGCAGGCCAAAATTATAGTGTATGCGTTCGATTGCCGTAAGAAGGAAAGCAAAACGAGCGAGGCTACAGAAAGTGTCATGCATAGCGTGGAGAGTCATGAAGATTTAGTGAACAAGTGTATAGCAGAGGGCCAGCACAACTGCAACAGGAAGCACTTGAGTTTCACACGTCTTTGAGTAGAAGAGCATGTGTCCAATAGTCTACTAGAAGAATTGTATCTGTTTTATGGTAGTCAATATTTGGCAAAAAAGTCTTGACACAACCATAAACCAGCATATTTCAAGGTTCAGAATGAAAACAACTCAACCGGATTTAAAGGAAAAGTTTACAGTCCACTTGGAGGTGCTACTGGAGGCGCCTTTCGGCTGTAGCGGCCATAATAAACTACGGTGATGACTCTCGTGGAGAATGTGATGATAACAAGAAGGACCCGGCGATATTGCTGCTCTTCGAGAGTAATCGCTCCAGGCTCTTTCCATCTGCTTTTAAGCGGAACCCCTACATAATTCGAGGTGTTGTGTAATTGACCCGATAGTATCAAACGTCCAGATGTAAGACTAAATAAGTTACCCAGTATTTGTAGTATTTCATTTGTATCTATATTTGCAGTATCTCTTCGCTTTAAAGAGGGAGGACATAGTACATTTTAACAGGACACGAGAAGAAAAAAAAACACAGTAGCGCAATCGAAACGAGGACGAGAAACACGACTGGCGCTCGTGTCGTCATCGTTTCTATTGCTCTATTTTTAGGGGCGAAGCTTCTTAGGGTGTGGGTCTGTCCCTCCTCTGTAGTATGCAGTAGTAGTAGTAGTAGTAGTCGTAGTAGTAGGTAGCCACGTCTACTTTTATGAAAAAAAAATTCCGAATGTTGGGTCCGTAGCGCGGAATCGAACCAGGGACCCCTCGCTTCCGAACGCGCGGCGCTAACAACTACGCCACGAAGCTTTTTTTTTCTTACATGGTATTTATTGCATCATGTATATGCCAGAGAAATACTATCTGCGGAAAACGTGCAAGCACCAGCCAACACATCTTATATTCATGGCCTACCTACACGAACAAAACTACAAGTAGTTTTGTTCTTAAACAAGTGGCAAGTAACTTTGATCCTAAAAAGGTGGCAACGACAAGCAACGTAACAAGAGATGGTACCAGTCCGGTTGAAACTCTGTCAAGTCATAATGTCCTTCAAGTGACCAATCATTTCAGCGTAGTGAAATTTCGCCGAAACAGCAGGTTCAGCGTTTCTGTCTAACATGCGCGTCTTCCATAAGCTGTGTAGTCCAATTGAGAAAAACATATCAAAAGGCACTTCTTCTCCGTGGGGTGCAATCAAGTATCAGATGGTATGGTGATTCAAAATAAAGTCTTTCTTGAGAGTTCTTTGGAGCACATCCCAAAACAATATTGCGTCTTTACAACTTATAAAGCAATGCTCTATAGTCTCAGGTACATCACAAAGGCGACAGTTCACAGTGGATACAAAAATTCCTTTTTTGTGCAACCAAGTTTTCACAGGTAATGTTTCACTGTGTAATTTAAAGAAAAAACGTTTTTGTACATGGAGATAAAGGCATCTTGCGGACTCGTTTAAGCACGTCTTTCCCTGGCAAACTTGAGAATGTAGAATGGTAAAGTGGAGGTGGGAAAATCATTGATATCAAATCTTTGTATAGTTGTTTTCTGGACACTGTGTAGAGATACTCAGTAGAAAATCGAACCATGAGGAACTGCACAGCGAAATATACTTCATACAAAAAACCCCACAAACAAGGTCTTTCAGAATATTGGGATGAAACTACCAGATTGGGTAATGCATTGAATAAGTTCACTTGTATGAATGATCGTAGTATCGGGTGTGAAGTATCTCGAAAAAAGAAGAAACGCCAAACAATCTGTCGCACATATAGATGCACTAGGCCAAGTCCGCCAGCACATACGGGTCTAAAGATATTATCTCGTCTCATAGGCTCAAAGGTGGAAGACCACACAAAAGTAGCAAATATTCTGTGAAATAGTTTAATATAAGTCCGGGCACAGTGAAGTATTTGCAGTACATAAAATATTTTTGTAGCCAGGAACAAGTTACAAGCCGCCGCCCTACCAAATATTGAAAGGCGGTGTGGCGTAAAGGTATCCGCATGGCGTTGAAGGGCCGGTACACGTTCCCGCCAGAAATGTGCACTAAGCTTATATGCATCAAAAGGTACACCAAGGTATTTAGGTGGCACGGTTGTCCATTCTATACCAGCATATTGGGTCGGCGTACATCCCCATAAACCAAACCAAAGACCTGAGCTTTTTGACCAATTTATCTGGGCACTGGAAGCCATACCAAATTTTTCAGTCATTGATAGCACCTTGTCAATGCTCGGTTTGTCTGAGCAGAAAAAGGCAAGATCATCTGCATAAGCCAATACTTTGAGTTCATTGCCCAAAATGTTAAAGCCATGAATGTCACTGCATTTTAGAATGCTTATACACAATGGCTCTAAATAAAGGGCAAATAGAAGTGGTGATAACGGACAACCCTGTTTTAAAGAGGACATAATATACACCGGCTCGGACAGATTTCCATTAACAATTATATTGGTAGAACAGTTAGTGTAGCACATGCGAACACCGTTATAGACAACGGATCCAACATTGGCGTGTTCTAAAAGTTTGAAAAGGAACGTGTGGTTCACTCGGTCAAATGCTTTCGCTAAATCGATCTGAAGCAATGCAAAATGATCACTGTGGGACGAGCAGTACTGAAGAGCTGTTCGGACTAGATGCAAGTTTGTTTGTATGGAACGGCCTTTTAATCCGCAAGTCTGGTGAGGTCCAATAAGTAATGCCATTGCATACTGGAGTCGATTAGATAAGACTTTTGCATAAATTTTGTAGTCTACATTCGTCAGTGTAATGGATCTATAGCATTCTACAAACAGCAATTTTTCTTTTTCACTACTTTTAGGGATTAAGATAATATGGCTTTTAGTAAAAGATTGTGGTAGGCGATCTTCATCAAAACTAGCAGTAAATATATTAAGTAAAACAGGGCTTAATATAAATTTAAAGGCTTTATAAAATTCTCCAGAGATTTCATCAGGACCTGGTGTTTTGGAAAGCGGTAACTGATCAATGGCAAGTTCTATTTCTTGTTGGGTAAATGGTCCACTAATCACAGATCCATCATCCTCTGAGAGAGGGTTAACTAGGGAGTCGAAATGTGTCAGAACATCAGGATTTGGCGTATGAGCTGAGCTCAACAGCGTTGTAAATTATCTTTGAAATTCTTTCATAAGCTCTTCCGTTTTTGTTACAAGTACGCCATTAGAATATATATCTGAGATATGTTTTGAATTTGCATGCCGACGCTCATCAAGTAACGCCTGGCGCGTTGGTTCTTCCGAGTGCAAGGCACGGGTTGTACGAGCGCGAATGCGAGCACCTCTATAGCGTTCAGCATCGTATTTTTGAAGGTGGCTTTTAACAAGAGTGATTTCATTTATATATGTGCCAGCTGTTTCTGATTCCAGCTCATGAAGGATATAAAGGCTTTTCCGCAACATTTTTTCTTCGCACTTTTTGACATACGACCTTATCGAGCTAATTTCGATTGCTATGTCTCGAATTTCCAATTTAAACATTTCCCAGGCTGCAAATGAGTGTAAATTCTTAGAAAAGCAAGATGATAGCAATGGACGTACTCGAGATATGAATTCTTTATCGCTAATTAGGCTTACATTAAGCTTCCATACTTTCCACTTTGGTTTGAAATTAGTGCGACCATTATCACCAAACCGGGCGATCACCATGCAGTGATCAGAGAATGAAATAGGCTGCACTTCACAGGAAATCCGGCAATTTAGGAGTGCTGAAGAGACATATATGCGATCCAGACGAGCATGGGAACAGCCTTGGAAATGTGTGTAGGAGTATGAACTCCTAGCACAAGACCAGGTATCAATGAGGCCAGCGTTATCAGTGATGCATGTTAGCACTTCAGCACTCCTATCCCGCCGGTTCACTGACTGGGCACGATCAGATGGATTGCATACACAATTGAAGTCTCCCATGAGAACGACAGAACGATCGCAATCAGCATGTTACCCATAGTTTCAAAAAACTTAACTCGATTAGCTTCATCACTGAAAGCATAAACATTAAGTAAACGCCACAGCACACCATGCAACTGAAAATCGCAACTTATGAAGCGGCCTTGGCTGTCGACGTTATAAATGAGATCAGAAAATGGAAGATTTCTCTTTAGAAACAAGAAACAACCCGCGGAAAGGCCAACAGAGTGTGATACGCAAACAAAGTAATCTGTGAGGAAAGGCTGCAGGGCATTGCCGGTCATTTCATCGCTCTCCAACTTTGTCTCCTGAATGGCGACAAAGTCAAAGCGGCCATGAGATAGTAATCGGCGCAGCTGTACCTGTTTCTGTCTAGATCTCAGCCCTCGTACATTCCAAGTTGCAAAGCTCAGCTGCTGTGACAGCGCCATGGTTACTGACAATTGTTTTAGGCATGTTGCATCGAGTTCGGTGACGCCTCTCGGGAGGTGACACCTGGGCTTCTGGACCTTGATCGTCGAGATCCTCCAAACTTCTTAGATGCTTTACGACGAGGTCCTTTCAAGGAAGAATCGCTGCCTTCCGTCGTATCCCCTGACTTTGTCTCGCACATCGCACGACGCTTTGCCACTGCACCAGAACCAGGCACACCTGCAGTAGGATGCTCGCTAGGCTGTGGCCCAGCGCCCTGCAGATCAAGCACAGGCACGGCAGAGGCACTCACATCACTACTTTCTTGCGGAGCAAGCGATGATACGGCAGAGGAACGCACACCACAACTTTCTTGTGGTGCGTGCGACGACACGATTGAGGCATCCACTACATCTTGCTGAGGACGGTGGGAGGACACTGTGTGCACAGCTTCAGACACGTCCTGTTGCGGTGGTGCGTGATTTTGAAGCGCGGTTGATGTAACACCGCTTACTTCCTGCTTAGGCAACGCTGATGTGCCTTCAGCCACATGTGATGTCGTTGATCCGGTTGCTCCTTCTGTTGACAAACCTCCTGTTGCATCGAGGACTTCCGTCGCGTCGATGAGATGTTCTTGGACAACCTCATCAGGGGGACGCGTGCCATGCCGGAGCTTATCAGCATACGTCAAAGCGCATTCATCAGCTGAGTGCCCAAATCGGCGACAACTATCACAACGAGGCGTACGACATTGACGGCGTATGAGTCCCACTTTATTACAGCGAAGACACAGTGGTGGCCTTCCGGGGATTAAAACAAGACATTGTATGCCACATACTGTCAAAAGATGTGGCACCTCGCTGACAGAGACACCCTCATTCAATGACAGCATGACGTCCCGGTTCAAAGTCCGCATGTCTTCCATGTCTGCGACTCTCCAATTTTCAAGCTTGATTGACGCAACTTTTCCATAGAATTGAAGCGCTTCCCTTATATAGCCATCTTCTAAATGCTCAGGAAGCCATAGGAGCTTCATTTTCACGGCTTTTGGCTCGGGGTCTATCACCATGCAGCGCCGGTTTTTAACTAGGAGCTCCCCATAGTTCACAAGTGTTGTTTTTGCCACACTGGTTTTGCATGTCACCATCCAAACATGCGACATCTGAAACTGTCCGATAGAGCTGATCTCTTTAAGGTCAATGGCGTTACGTAGAGTATCTCTGAAATCCTGGGCACGGTATGGACGTCCAGCAAGGTCGGCATGAAGAAAGACGGAATTCGCAACAACTTACCCGTAGGTAGACGGGGAAGAACGGTCCGGTAACTATTACTACTGGCTGACGCCTGAGTAGTACCTCGGCCTAAGGCCGATTGATCCTTTTCGGCGGAGAGCATCAGAAAACACAGCCGTTCGAAACGGCGTCTTCTTCTTCCTCCTTCTTCCTTCTTCTTACGCCACGAAGCGCACATGGACACACGCACCACGATGAGAATAAATACCCAACATTAACGAAAGACTGCGCGTTTCTAACGCGTTTGTGCTAGCGCGTTACGGCCCGTGTAAGAAGCTGGTGTAAGACGCTGTGGCCTCTCCGCCTTACCCCCGTATTCATAAACGATCCTTGACTTGAACTTGACTTGCCACCGCCTTGGGCAGCGCGTTCGAAACGCGTTGAAGGCGGTGGCAAGTCAAGTTCAAGTCGACGAGCGTTTATGAATACGGGGGTTATACTCTCTCAGCAGTCATGTGATGGCGTCGGCAACCGCGGTGCACGTTCCGGCATGTGTAAACGGCTGCGTAAGACGCTGTGGCCTCTCCCCCAGAGATTACTGCACGTTTCTAACGCGTTTGTGCTAGCGTCCCCTTAAGCGGGAGATGGTGCAATTATAATGAAGGGCGCTGTTATAAAATAGGAATGATGTCACATATGGCGCGTGTCATTGGTGGCAGTCAATCGTTCGATTTAGTGCGGCGAGACTGGGCAAATTACAAGGAAGATTCACGGTTTACCGATGATTCCCTCCGGAGCTTCGCCCACTCATCATTCACCCCGTTAATATGCGGTGTTTTTTTTTTCTCAGCCATGAACCAACTCGCTTAACAAAATGGTTTAGCTGTACCAGGAAATTACCTGTTTTGTCAAAATTGTATTGTGCTGCGAACACTAGGACACCGAGATAATTAATTTATCATGTAGTTTGCTTCCACATCGCAAGCTAGCGCAAAAATATTTGATTTTCTCTTTTTTTTACATTTTGAGTTTTACGAGTCAAAACCACGATGTGAAAGTATGTGATCAACGGTGAAGGTGTGTGTATGCTTTTAGCAGTTGTTAAGCCCATAGAGATTCAATCTGGTGGCACTCCATGAAGTAGCCTTGCCTGATGCTGAGTATTTAGGGTAATATTAGTGCAATAGATAAAGCGTGATTTTAACGCTCTTAGAATATCATTGACTCTATGAGGCATCGGTCTAAACGTGTGCGCTTGAGCCATTTGGATGTAGTGCACAAAGCAAAGTGGATAACTGGGCGAGCACGTGTGCTAAAATTCTGAAGCCAGCAGTTATTGAAAATTACCAAAACAATTCACGAAATAGAAATTTGCATAATCTGAATTTACAGCCGGATCTTGTGTCACTAAAGGTTGTATTTGTGAAATTTTAACGCGAGAGCGTTAAGGGCCCGTGTCGCAGAAAATCCGGCGTCGGCAATCGACGTCGGCGTGCGATGTCGGCGAGTGGCGGAGAAAATCATCCCGAACAACGCAGGCCCTCCAAATACATTTAGGTACATGTATATGCCACGCCTTCTTATATGACATGCGGTATACGCGGGTTATATTGCCACAGCATTCTATCATTATTGTTGCTCATACCTTGTCTTGCATTCTTGCCAGAGCTATTCTTCGGAATTTTGAGAATAACAATCCACAAACAAATGTCATGAAATAAAACACCCACAGCGCAAGCATTTTATGTCAAATTTCCTCAGAGTGAAATATTAAAAGTACAAAACAAAAAGAGAAACCGGGAAATCATACAATTTTTTGGTCGCGGCTGTGCAATATCCCCGGCATCGCCCCACGCAAGAGGCCGCGTTTCTACCAGAAAGCTCGCCTTCGTGCATAGCGCTCACCGACAGTGTTTCCCGGTACCATTGCGGTTGCTTAAGCTGCAGTTGTCGCGAAGCTTGAGAAACAGTCGGGGATCTTTGAATGCTATCGCCTTCCACTCTTAAAAGCGGAGCATAAGCATCCTTCAATTTTTTACAAAGAATTATCCAAGCTGGATTCCTAAGACCGTAGTTATGAAAATAGCCATTATTTGGGAGACGGAAGGCAAACGCTAGTATAGCTGGTGCATAGCCTTTGGAAAATTAGCGTTTGAAATAAGCGTTTTCCAGACTGAAAAGGCTACTGCGGAGACTGCAAGAGTAGCTATAAATGTATTAGAAATTCTTGCAGAAAAGATATGCAAGGTATCGGTAGACACTGACTAGGGTGTATGCCTGATAAGAATTGTCAAAGATGTCAAAAATCTTTAGAGTGTAGTCTGGGGGTTGTTGTGTTAAAGCGTGCGGCATAGCAGAAGTAGAGAAAGTCTGCAACAGAAAAGTATCAAATACAGCTTTCATGCGTAATACTTCGCAGGCAAACACATGTGCAGCAGTACTGGACCACATCCAGAAATCAGTATAGCTTCATTTCAGAAACCAGTAGCTTGGGCAAATACGACTTCACTAAAACTTTTTCGCATATAATCCTTCTCCTCAAGACTGTTATTTATTCAATAGAATCAATAACTATCTTGAGGAGAAGGACATTTACCCAGACTCCATGCTGGGGTTCCGCGCTCAGCTATCCACACAGGACGCCATGATACAAATCAAACAGCAGATCCTAGGCAATAAAACAAGATCGACTAGGGGAATACAAGGATTATACCTAAAAAAAGCTTGCGACAAAGCAGCGTATGCAGCCATGTCAAATAAGATAAGCCAGTTAAGCTTAGGATCAAGAGCATATAATTATGTCAAGGACTTCCTAACGGAAAGAGCGGCATTCCTTGTAGTGGGAGAACTCAGATCTGAGGAGAGACACACGGGTAGCGCTGGCACCCCGCAGGGTCCAGTCATATCGGCCATGCTGTTCAATCTAATAACGATAGGACTCCCGCAACAGCTCAACTCTGTACACGGAAAACAACCCTCCTTATATGCAGATAATATCCCCATCTCGGTGTCTGAAGGTAGCGACGGAGAGACAGAGCAGAGACTTCAGGAGGCTGTCGAAACGATCGAGGAGTATCTCGATGGTACTGGCCTCGAGTGCTCGACGGATAAATCCGAACTCTTCGTCTATTGACCCACGCTCAAAGGCAGACCACCCAAGGGTTACAACCGGAACCGAGCCTACGAAGGCACCCGAATTCCCACCAAAAACGGCAGGACTATCCCCATAGTGGAACAGATCAGAATCCTAGGACTCATCATCGAATCCAAGGGCACTAACGGAGAAACCGCCAAGAAGCTAGTAACTAAAGTCACCAACGCAATAAGGCTAATCCAGAGAGTCGCAAACAAACACCAGGGAATTAAATTATATTCACATTATATACGTGGCGGCATACCTCAATTGGTATTCAGCCGAAGAAGCTAACATCAACTCACTCATATGAAAGGCGTACAAGCAAGCTCTCGGCCTTCCAGATAGCACTAGCACCAAGCGAGTACTTCAACTGGGTGTACACAACACGTTAGAGGAGCTGATAGAGGCTCAACAGATTTCTCAGTTGGAGAGACTAGCCTGTTCGCGCACGGGCAGGAGTATCCTGAGCAAATTAGGGATAAGCTATCACAATCAACAAGGATGTAAAGTGTCGGTTCCCAAGGTAATCAGGGAAAAGATCCAGGTCCCCATTCTGCCCAAAAACATGAAACCCAAACTTGATCAGGGAAGGAGGAAAAGCAGCGCTAAAGCTGTACTCAAGGCATACGGTAGAGACGAGGAGGCGTTGTTCGTGGGCGCTGCGGAGTACCCGAGTCACGAATCCTACGTCGCAGTGGTAATAAACTCCGACCACGAGTGCATAGGCGCGTGCTCGATGCGCTCTAATAACAGTGAGATTGCAGAAAAAGTAGCTATCGCTCAAGCCTTAATTTCCCCCAAATGTAATTACGTCATCAGCGACTCGCAGTCGGCCATCAGAAAATATGCGCGAAGAAGAATATCGCCCCAGGCCGTTAACATACTCCACGACAAAGCCAAGCTCATATCATCAGAGGAATTCGAAGACAGATACATCATTTGGTTCCCAGCCCACACCTCCTGTGAGTCCCCCGCTCCCAACCTCAACGAGGAAGCCTACAGCGTCGCGCGAGGTCTCATTTACCGCGCTCGCGAAGAAGCTTTCCCCGAAGGAACAGGAGGGGAGGCATGGAAGGGGAGGGACAGAATGTTCAAATTCTGCGACGTCACCCGCTTCTACCAAAAGTCGAGGTGCATATTCCCACCTCCTAGCTCCAAATTAGACAGATCTCAGGGGGTTGACTGGAGGCGACTTCAAACTAGAACCTTCCCCAACCCGGTGCACCTACATCGCATCTACCCAGAACTATACCCAGATGACTTGTGCAAATTATGTAGGACAGAACACGCCACCCTAGAACACATTCTATGGGATTGCGCACATGTTCAGGATAAAAATGCAGTCTCGCCAGAACAGCTTGGGGCGCGGTGGAAAGCCGCGCTGATCAGCTCAGATCTGCAAGTTCAACTATGGGCCATCCAGCGAGCTCGAGAGGCGGCCGGTAGACAGGGTCTCTCTACAGCCCCTGGCGCGGCCTAGGCCCAGGCCTCAATCCGCTGGTCTCAATAAAGTTGTTTCACTCACTCACTCACTCACTCACAATAAAGGGAATAGGATGGTGTTACCTTGACCTAAATATCTGAAAAGTTCAGTGTTTTAGGATATATCTATTAACAAGGCTACAATAAATTAACAATACCCTAAAAATTGCACTCGCCTATTAGCAAGGATAAATTATGCCATAGACGGTGATTAGTATATCTGCCATAATAATATTTTCAAGCATGCTTTTTCACCATAACGTAGCAGAGTGGAAATTATATCCTAAATATATCCTTGGCGAAATGTATGTTCCTCATCGTTTGTTCTCCCTGTAACATTGTTCTGCCTGCTTGTTCTCCCTGTAACCATGGAAAATTGGGGCAAATGCGAATAAACGAAAATAGACACTTTCTGGCAATAAGTGGCGCATTTTATAAGCTTTTTATTCCCGCAATGATCATATTTTTATCGTTATCTCATTTTGTTTTATTAGAGATGAACCGCCACCCGAAAATGCTGGAAATCAGAGTTAGTGCTAGAATGGTTTTCTTAAGCACGTCGTTTTTTTAAATAAACTATTTTGAAAGGTTGCTGATTTCTAAGAACGTCAATTCTTTCTGTTTATCTTATCCTTTCATATATTACATTCTATGGAGAAGTCTGAAATTTTGTTAATCTAGGACTTCCTGAAACATTCTTATCGCGTATTTATGAAAAAGAATATTGTTCAACTGAAGGACTCCACTTAATAATGCCACTTTCTAGATTTCTCTCCGTTAAATAGTTCTTGTATGGGAGTATTCTAAAAACTATTGTAATGTTGCCTCCAATGTACTGTAATGTAGCGTTAGTGCAATTTCATTAATGCAAAGAAATTTTTTTACGCTGCTGTACAGAATTATCAGCATATAAAGCATAGATTGACAAATGTAAATACAAGATTGCATTGCGTGCAAGAGGGTTTTTGCATGGGTGGGGGGGGGGGATGGTTTCGTTAAAGGTATTAGTAGCCGGCTACACCCTTTTGAGCGCGAGTAATATTTGTGACTTCGTGAAAGCGGGCCTTGCTACTAATTAATACACATGGTGTCAAGACAATTTGACTGAGACTTACTTTTTTCTTCAGAATAGAAAAGTTTTAGTTTTATTGTAATCCTATTGACAGGTTGGGTGAGATAATTTTACGTAATTCAGAACGGATATATTCCGACGAACTGGATTTTAATCATGTATTTAGAAACCCAACATTTTGTGCGAATACCTAACGTTGGTGAACCGATATGCTTCCACACTCCCTTTTCTTTCACCACAATCGCTGCCACATCCAAACCCAACGTCCTTGTAGCGGCAGTCATTCGCCCGACATGCCTTGGTAGTTAATCGAAAACAGCGCCTGCTCTCCACTGGTACACATTTCTGAAGCGAAGCTTCTCATAACTCGCACATTATGGTGGGGTACATGTACTGCAAAAAATTATCATCATCAGCATTGACTCGAGCGTCATCGTCTTCCGCAGCTGCCTCCTTGGCGCCCCTCGGTTTGCGCTCGTGTACGTGCTTGGCACGCACTCGCGCCACTGCTCTCACGTTCGTCGTCGTCATCTGCTTCCACAGCTGGCTACGTTGCCACTAATCATTCCTGCGTAGAATTTCACTTCTCTTCTGTGGTCGTAATGGCGAGGCCGCGTTTACGGGGGTATGAGCTATTCATTGTCTTACATAACAGCCTGATTTAATTTTCAAAATAAATTCATGAACATCCATCCACAATGAGCGTGCTCGGGAAAGGGCTCGTCGTCGACGTGCCGAGTCTATCGTGAGGGCTTCCGAAGCCCAGGCGAAACGCCAGCGAAAAGCCGCGGACCCCGAGTTGAGGCAACGGATGTTGAGGCCAAACGTGAGCGTCGTCTTGCCCTCCAAGAACCCGACAGCAGTGTTGCACGCCTTAGCAACACTAGCGCCAACTTCCCGGTGCGACAGCCAGGTTTCAACACGAGTCTCTCAATCGGAACTTCGGAGCCAGCTGCAGTGCGTGTGACCGGTTGTAGTTCGAGCACAACGTAGTACTCGTCAGGGCAATTCGTTCCGAGGAACACCGAAGAAACACACAAGTTTATCTTACCCCATTTTCTCGACAGGGGAGAGGCTACTGATTTTTTTTTCACGTCCTCCAAAGAGGATCCTCACTATGGTGCCACGTGGTGCTTCTCGCAAAATACCAACATTGTAGTGGCAGTATTCATGAGCACTGTGGCCGATGAAGTTAGTTGATTTGGGAGAGCGGAACAGGGCAAATAGTGTTATTCACATTACATCTCCTCATGACCGTGTTCAGTTTTTTCCCCAACAGTCAACCTCGACGAAACCAGTGAACCTCGACCTCGGCCGTCTGTTTAGTTTGCTCTTTTCCGTAATAATTTTGCGTCTATGGTAAATCGCCACGACATGTTGAGTGAGGGCATTCGATAACACTTCGCTTTGCTTTAGATTACACCACAGGAATACCAAGAGCTTTCTGTCACCAATGTTTTTAGACTTTACGTACGTTCATAAAATTGATGAATATTGAGATTCTTGTAAGAAAACTTGTATTCCGACCTTGCTGTGGTCATATAATAACTGCATATATGGCGTCATGCAAGTACCTCAGTACGGCACTATTGTTTTAACTAAAGGCCTCCATCGTGGCCAATTATGAGGAACTCTGGTTCCTTTTTTGTCTTGTGGTTAGATATTCAAAGAATAAATAAACAGATTGCGACAATTTGTGTTCAAAATCAACAATCAGTGCAACTTCTTTATCGCAC
Organism: Dermacentor silvarum; assembly: GCF_013339745.2. Taxonomy (NCBI): domain Eukaryota; kingdom Metazoa; phylum Arthropoda; class Arachnida; order Ixodida; family Ixodidae; genus Dermacentor; species Dermacentor silvarum. Next base: position 69,035,525 of record NC_051158.1, read on the forward strand.
TGACCTGTATATCTTTTTTTCAAGAAAAACCACCGGAGGGATCTGGCGAACCAGGTATGATAAGGCTTTCTTTCTGATAGCTTGTTAAAAAACACATACAACAAGGTTTCGTTGTAATGTAACTCGGTATGACACATCTTGCTATTTTGCTTTTTATTTTCCGAAAGAAGCACCAGCAGCACAACCGTCAGGCGAAGGTGAGATAAGCGCTTTTATTTGCCTTTGGGTAAAAAACATCAGACTAGAAAGGTTCCGTTCGCCTTCATAGTAGCGAACAAATTATTCATGGTGCTGCTCGCTCAATGTCAAATTATTTTTCCCAACATACAGCGCCGGGTGGAACTGGGGGCGAAGGTAAGATGGCCTTATTCATCCTATATTGATTAGCCGGCATGAAGAAACAATTTAATTATCATTTGTCTAGCGTGTATAAATCAATAGCTACGTATGTGACTTTTCGCTGGTTATAATGTCTAAATTATTTTCAGAGGGAACCCAACTACAACCACCAGGCGGAGGTAACGTTATACTCTAGTTCAATTTTTTTGTTTCGGTAAATATGAAAAACAGTATATTGCCAAATCGTCATATTCTCTGCATACACTAAGCAAAATCATCAAAATATTTAGTAATATAGATGGTTTTCGGCTTAGAGAGAAAGCTAGTGGGAAAGCAAGGCAGAATAGCATTAAAGAATAAGCATATTGCTTTGCTACAGAATGAAATAGCTATCTACTCATTTGCTCAAATTAACATCATCAATCTCAGTAGAGAAATCAGCGATGTTTATTTCTTTTATCTGTGTCGTGCAAAAAACATTTACTTAGCTATATTTAAGCGTTCAGGATACATGAGATGCGTTGAGGCAAGAGACAGTAGGATGTGTTTCCTCAGTTCTGTTTGTCCTTTTTATCACGCGAGCGTTGTGACAGCGAGTTTAATGGGCATCGAGTACGACCTCTTCAAGTTTGCGTGAGCATGCGTGGCGTCATGCTTGCTACTTTATTTGTAAGCTCAAGTTTCCTGCAATATATGCAGTCAATAAAATAAGCAGCCTTACTTTGTGTAGTTGTCTCAGACATTGTTATCCATATGAATGCTTCCCATTTCACAAAAGACCGACTTTTTTAGACCTTTGTGTTGTCCTATGTTTCTCTAACTTCAACCACTGTTAGACCGTTTTCGTTTAGTCACATATTTTTACCAACAAAGCTAACGAAGTCTTCAGTGCAGAAACACTAACTGCATGGGCCCTTATTGTTCGTTCCGATATATTTCCCAAACAGAAACTCCCAAGGAACCAGTGGTCGAAGGTAAGATTATCCTCACGCATCTGTCATATGGCAATATTAAGCAGCACTGTCATGCAAAAGAAAGTGTGTACTAGATGCAAGGAACAAACTTTGAAGCAGCCACAGTAACAGCAGATGAATTTATATAGGCGCACGTTTGTAAAGGTTATGATGCTTTGGAATCAAAACGCTAGGATGACATTGATAATATGATACATTAAATATACGAGTTTCAGTGGCCATATATCACGTTGGATGTAAGCAACCCAGAAAACAAAAAGTGCGTCTTACGCTGGTATCGTAGTACCTGATAAAAACTACAAAGCTACTAAGGTACGTAAATCAAGAAACAGACAAAATTATCGTAACCGTGAAATATGATAGACTTTCGAGAAAATTTATATTGTTTTAAATTTTAACACTGGAAAGACTCAGGAATCTGTAAAACTGGAAGAAGCATGAATTCAGTTAGAAAGAAACTTGGCATCAGAAAGAAGAACACGTGCGCCGCGAAAATAGAGAAGGAAAATGTGAACAGTATTTCGACTATACAACAAAGGCCGCATTCTATACGGAAGCGTAGACTACAGAGCAAAGCTACGTAATGACGATTGGACACAGTAACAAGCTAGATTGAATTTACATTTCTAACTATCAGTACATTAAGAAAGGCTTTGTAAATCAAATCCAGGGGAAACCGGCAAGAGAAGATGGAATAACAGCTCACTTGGTCAAGCTAGAGGAAATATTGTATTCGAAAAGCTTGCGATCATTTCTTCGCGATTCGTCAACACTTCAACTGTACAGAGGGTTGTCATAGTGGTATTATCACAGAAATGCTCCAGAAGTCATATAATATTACGTGATAAATTATGCACCCATTAGCTATTTTTTCGTCTCGTACCAAATAGTAATAAAAGTAATTTACACTAAAATACTAGCCACTCTTCAGTCCATCAAGACAACAGGCCGGTTTCTGTAAGGTTGATTCAGCAATGAATTAAATCCATGTCATCAGTGAATTGAGGAAACCTGCGGAGTACAGCTAACCTGCTTAAATCGATTTCATAGATGAGGAAAATGTGTTCGATTCACTAAAGATATAAGACGTTGTGAAGGCATTAGAAGTCAAGCAGTACAGAAAATGTGTCTGAACATATCAGCAAATATCTTAAATGTTTCACACTTACCCTAACTATCCTCAGGAAAATTGAAAATACAACAATTTAGAAAGGGATCAGGTAAGGAGACACAGTCTATCCGATCATATTCACTGCATGCTTTAACATATACTATAACATATTTTGATAATTTTGGAGGTGGTTAAATTTATTCCAAAATTACGATGTTTTCATGAGTAATAAAATGACTGCCCAAAGCGCTTACCGCAAACAATTGAATATGACACTGTTATTTTAACCCATGGGGCGTCCTAGTAACGGTTTTGGAAGAAAATTATTTCTGGGCTATCGTTCATATACAATAAAGAATAATTACGAAACATTTATCATACATACACAACCTGTGCCCCTACTCACTATAAGGTTATGTACTTTTATTCAAGAACCACCATTGGAAAAGCCTGCGGCATCAGGTATAATAAGATTTTCCTTATGATACTCTATTGAAACAGTTACAAATATTAATCTAGTTATACTTTCCTTGAAAATAGCTGTCCATGACAATTATCACTGTTCATGGCCTTCACATTTCAGGACAAGAACCGCCCGAAGCTCCTTCCGAAGGTGAGATTGCAATTCCCTTGCGTGCCCTTGAGTAAGGATAATGAAACTTCGGAAGATAGCTTGTTTTTTTTATTGCAATAGCAATAATATGGACACTTGAACCGAATTTATGCCGTCGGCGTCACCGTCGTCGTGGCCGTCGCCGTCGTCATCGCCGTCACCGTGAGGTACCGTATAGATTCCAAGGGCGATAAAATCGTCGCCGCGCGCCGTAAGCGCGAGTGAAAGCGCGCGGGGGACACGCGCTATCACGGAGAGCGAACGCACGGCGGAAAGCAAACGCGACGGTCGCGCGAAAGGCCGCGGGGGTATGGGGGGGGGGGGGGTGGGAGGGAGGCGGGGCGACGCTGTGCTACGGCACCAAATGCGTATCTTGCAACCGGGCGCAAGGGGAACTGGCAACGCAATCTCCCGCGCGAAAGCAAAAAAGGGGGAAGGCAGCGCGGGAGGGAGGGGGGGGGAGCTGCTTCTACTCTGCCAATACATACGCACGCACTGGCTGTGGTGGCGGTAGCCCGCACCATCTCTTATCTCCACACAGCTCTGACCTTTGTATGCGCTGTGCATTCGCCGCTCAGTTTTCGTTGAAGCGATAGACCGCACGATTCTTCGTCCGCTGCGGCGGCTGCGCTTGCTGCCAGCGTTTTGACGGTCGTTGTCTGCGGTCATTCAGTGTGATCTACTCATGTTTGCTTGTGCGCGATGACACCACGCTTGTCAATTCAGTTAGTAAGCGGATGTGTCCAAGTTTATGCAGCCGATAAAACTACTATCCCTACTCCGAATAGCTCTCTGCTAATTTGCTATCGCAATTGATGCTTCGCCTTTTGGGCGAAACTGCGACATTTTTTCTTTGTAGTAAAATAACTATTCGTGGTACTTCTCGCTCAATAATTGTGTCAATAAATTGCATGCAACAGCTTATCAAAAGTGATCTTACCTTTGGTAACAGTTGCTTTTGGCGTGCCTCCAACAAGGCACGCCAGAAGCAACTATGGCCAGAGGTAAGATTACTTTTCAAGTGACGCTTGTTATACGGTACAGACTTTGATGGCGTCCGTGTACACAAAAAACTATCATCAGCAATGGTTCATGCGTCGTCGTCTTCTACAGCTGCCACGTTGGCATTCCTCGGCGCGAACCGCGCGAACACCCTCGTTCCATTACTCCCGCGTTCGTCGTCGTCGTCTTCTTCCTCAGCTGGCTCCGTTGCCGCTCATCATTCCAGCATAGAATTTCTCTTTTGCCGTTGTAATTGGGAGGCCGAGTTCACGGGGGTATGAGCCATTGCTTAAGCGGGCATTAGCCGTTCATTCTCTCATCGTGACGGACATATGTAATTTTTAAACAAATTAATTTTGAAGAATCGCAAGCGGCAATGGCGGTCAGAAGCTACTAACCGCGCCGCCGAGCAAACTCGAAAGCGTTTGTGGTTCGACAAAAACTTGTCCTTCATCAGTTAGATCCACTCTGACGAACAGCGACACAAGTATGAATGAATGAAGAGATTTCAAGGCAGGAAGAAGGGCAAGGGCACATTCCGGTAAGCATAAAGTTGATGGCAAAAAGGAGACGGTTAACTTCAGAAAGGGATAAGCTTCGAGTATCATCCATCTTCTAATCAGGATTATCATCCTAATCAGATAACACAAGAATGATTTAATGTTACCAGACCAAACATTTTCCCCCATTTATTTAGATATTTGTTGTCTTGTAATTACTGAGCTCAAAAACGTATTTTCTATGAGTGGCATTTTACGTATGAAGGCTAGACTGCGCGTAGTGAGACTGATAAAGCCTAATGGACCGACGTTCTGATGAAAAGCCGTGCCTGCAATAAAGATTTGTTAGCCTGACAGAATATAGCGAATGGTGGAACGTCTGCCAAACAGCGAAATCGCTACACTATTGTAGGAGAGCACGAGTGGCGTATGTAGCAGACCCGTAGTGTAGTGTATGCCTTAGTGAAGCAAGGGTATAGCGGAGGGTCTACAGAACTATAAGAGGAAGCACTGGAGTTTCGCACGCCAGTTAACGAGAAAAGCACGGGACCTGTAGTCTACTGAAGGGAGAGAATCGGTTTTACGGTGATAAAACTCGATATTTGGCGACAAATGATTTGGCGCACGAACACACCAGCATATTTACAGGCTTTGGATGAGAACAACTAAGTAAAATATTAAAGGATGTCACTTGGAGGTGCTGCTGGAGGCGCCTTTCGTCTGTAGGGGCCTTAAGAAATTAGGGTGATGAGTTTCGTGAAGAGTATGATGAAAACGAGTAGGACTCAGATATATTGCTGGTCTTCAAGAGCAGTCGCTCCGGGGTCTTTCCATCAGCTTTTACGCGAAAGCCCTGCATCATTAGAGCTCTTGTGTAATTGACCCCATAGTATCAAATGTCCACCTGTAAGAATAAACAAGTTATCCTATACTAGTTTCTTTTAAAACAGAACAATGAGATACTACAAACAATAGCAGGACACGAGAAGGGAAAAACCGTAGCTCAATAGAAACGAGACGAGATGAGAACGCAGGACTGGCGATCGTCTCCTCCTCAATTCTATTGCGCCATACTGTTCTTTTCTTTCTGAGCCATGAACGAACTCGCTTAACAAAACGTTTTACTAATAACAGGACATGACCTCTTCTGTTAAAACTGAATTTTGCTGCGAACAGTAGGAGACCGGGATTTCACTGCATTTATCATGTTGTTTGCTCCTATTCGCGCACTATCAAAAAAGTACGTTATTTTCTAATTTGTTTTGGCATTCTGGGTTTTACGAGCCAAAACCACGATCAGAAATTATTTGATCGACAGTGCAGGTGTCTGTGTGCTTTTTGCAGCTGTTAAGCCTATAGAGATGCAGTGCACTCTGCACAATAGCGGTGCCTCTGCTTAGCACTCATGGCAATAATAATGTGATAGATATATATTAATTTTAGAGCTGTTGAAGTGTCACTAACTGTGTGCTCCGTCGGTCCAAATGTGTGGATGCAACCAATTTTGAATATAGTTCACAAAACCATGTGGTTATCCGGGAGAGTACATGTGCTAAAGTCCTGAACGCAGCAAATTATGACAATTATTAAAATCATACTCGAAACGTGCGTGGGGCTAAATAATCGCGCATAATTGAATTTATATAATTTTCTTGTGTCACATAATGTTGTATTTGTAAAATGTTTACAAAGGATTAGCCTAGCTGAATTGCTATAACCATACTTATGTCAATAGTAAATATTTGGGTGACGGTAGGCAAACGCTGCTTTAGATGGTGCAGATCCTGTAGAAAATTTTCGTTTGAAATAAGCGTTCTGCGCACAAGAAGGGTACTGCAGAGACTCTAAATATAGCTATAAAAGTAATAGAAAATTCCTGCAGGGACATGTATGTCAGGTATTTCTAGGCACTGCTTTGGGTGTATTCCTGATAAGGATTGACAAATATGTAAAACTTCTTTAGAGAGTAGTCGATGGGCTGTTGTGTGAAAATTTGCGATACAGCAAAAGTAGAGAACGCTGCAACATAAAAGCACCAAATAAAGCTTTCACACGTAAAACTTCCCCAGTAAGGACATTTGCAGTGGCATTAGGCCATATCCAGAGACCAGTGGCTTTGGCAAATTCAACTTGACGAAAACTTTCTCACGTATAATAAAGGCATTAGGGTGATCCTTGCTGCCGCAAAGACCAAAATATAGGTAAAGTTCAGTGTTTTCCGTTCTATTTATTAACATAGCTGCAACAAACAAACAATACCTTAAAATTGCCCCCAATTATTAGCAAGGGTGAATCGTGCCAAAGAGGATGATTAGTATAGCTACCAGAATAATATTTTCAAACATACTTTTTACGCCATAACGCACAAGAGTAGAAATTATTGTCGAAATATATCGTCGGCGAAATATTTGTTCCTCATTGTATAAACTGGTGCAATAGTTTACAGATCAATGTTACGCCTGATCACGTGCCTGTCAAACAGCATTGTACGCCTCTCAATACTGCTTTTATTTTTATGCTTGATTTTTTGTTTCTCCTTGTAAAATTGGACAACTAGGACAAATGCGAATAAAAGAAACCAGACAATATTTTCTGGCGATAAGTGGCGCATTTATTTGCTTTTTCTTCATGTAATGATGATATATTGATCATAATCTCATTTTGTTTGTATTTAGGTGCACTGCCTCCGGCAAATGTAGAAAATCAGAGTAAGTGCTCAAATGGTTTTCTTAAACAGATCGGCTTTTGGGAAATAAAATATTCTCGAAAGGTTGCTTATTTGTAAGAACGTACATTTTTTCTGCATCAAACATTATTGTTTAAAAAAAATATATTCTATGTAGAAGTAAAATACATTGCGTATTTATGTGACTTCTCACTAATTACGGTGACATTTTTTTTCTAGATGGAACCCAGCCCGAACCATCAGGTGAATGTGACATTATGCGCTAGTCCTTATATTTTGTTTGGGTAATTATGAAAAACAATATAATGCCAAAGAATGTTTTCATTCTCATCATGTTCTCTGTCAACACTAAGTAAAGGAATCTAAAGATTGCGTATTTCAGGCTTAAAGAGAACACAGGCGAGAAAGCTAGGCAAATCGGCATGAAACAATGAGCATCGTGATTAGATACAGAAGGAAATGAATATTCACTCATTTGCTCAAGTCAACATCATCAAACTAAGTAGAACAGTGTGCGATCTTTATTTCTATGTACCCGTATCGTGCAAAGCGATTTAATTAGATACTTTATGGACTCATGATTTATGAGATGCGTTGAGGTAAAAGCCAATATGAAGCATTCGATGTGCGCATTTCTGCCTCTTCATCACGGGAGTGCTGTGACAGCGAGTGTTCGCGGTCATCGTGTGGGACATGTTCATGTTTCCCCGTGCGTGCGGGGCATCATGCTTGCTACTTTAGTTGTAATTTCATGTTTCCTGGAATTTATGCAGCCAATAAAATTACCAGCCTTACTTTCTGTAATCGTCTGATACATTATGGTTATAACTGCTTCGCACTTGGCGCAAGACCGCGACTTTTTTAGATCGTTTTGTTGTCATATCTTCCTGTAACTTTAACCACCGTTAGAGCTTTTTTTTTTATTAAGCCATATATTTTTACTTCTGGGACAAAGGAAGTATTCAGTTCAGAAGCACTCTAACTGTATGGGCACTTACTGCTCATTCTTAATTATTTTCGAAACAGAAACAACCAAGGAGCCCGTGATCGAAGGTAAGATTATGCTCACCTATCTTATCTCGATATAAATCAATATTAAGCAACACTGTCATGCAAACCGAGATTGTATTAATGCATGGAACGGATTAACTTGGAAGCAGCCACGGTAACATCATGCAGATCGATTCAGGCACACGCTTTTTTAAAGTTACGTTGCTTTAGAATCGAAAGGCAAAGATGACATTGAGATTATGATGCACTAAACAGTGGATTTTCGGTGGCCGCATTTCAAGTTGGAGGTAAAGACACCAGAAATCTAACTGGGTATCTTGCAGAATAATCGCGGTACCTGCTAAAAAACAGGAATTAAGTGTGGAACTCTAGAAACCCGACAAAATTAGCGCTAACTGTGAAAGTTGATCAACTAAGAGAAAATGGGGAATATTCGCCCATTTTAAGACGGGAAACATTCAGGAATCGGTAAAAGTGTGAAAAGCATGAAATCAGTGAGAAGTTTGCCCCAAAAAGAACAACATGTGCGCCGCGAAAATAGAAAAGAAAATGTCATCAGCAATTTCGACTCTGCAGCAAAGGCCACATTCGATTCTATACTGAACTGATGCCTACCCAGCAAAGCTACTTAACCTTGATGAATACAGTGACAAGCTGGCAAAATTTCAATTTCTAGTTATCCATATATTTGGAAAGGCTTTGCAATACATGACCAGGGAGAAAGCGGCATGACGAGATGGAATAACAGTTCATTCGATCAAGCAGATTTTGTGTACCGGCTAGTTGGTATTCAGTTGCCAACTTCACTTACAGCGGTTTGGATTCGATGAAAGCTGAAGCAAATATTATATTCGAAAAGCTTGTAATCGTTTCTCCACAATGCCTCAAGATTTCTACTGAACTATAGACTTTAGTGATATAATAACGGCTATACACAGGAAATAAAATGATAAATAACTGGCAGATTATGGGGCCCCTAGCTGTTCAATCGTATCGTACTAAATAGCCATGAAAGTAATGCACAGTAAAATGCTAGCCATACATCATTTCAATGAACCCAGACAACAGGTTGGTTTTTAGAAAGGGGTATCGAACAATAGGTTGAATTCACGTCGAGCATTTGAGAAACCTTTGGAGTAACACTAAGTTCCCTAAGGGAATTTTCCAAATTAGAAAAATTTTGGAGTCCGTAGAAATAGAAGCTGTCGTGATGGCACCACTAAGTGAAGCAGTACAGGAAATATTCCAGAATATATTAGCAAACTTATTTTAATATTTCACTGATACCTTAACTATCCCCAAGAAAACTGGAACTATAACTATCAAGAAAGGGCTCAGCCGAGGAGACAATCTCTCCAGTGTGATTCAAATCAGGCTTAGAAGACGTATTCAAGCTATTTGATCAGCAACTACTGGAAGTGAGAATGAACGGCGAATATACGAGCAGCCTACGATTTGCGGATTCGACATTATTGGGATCCAATTGCCTCAAATCATGGAGCATCTTAGCTGTCAATATGTAAGAATTCGTCTGAAGTATAATTATCAGGAGTATAAAGTAACGTTCAATAGACTTAAAGGAGAGTGAGAACGTATAACTGATACTCAGGCTCTAGCATATGTGCGAGAGTGTGTTCATCTGAACCAATTAGTCACAGTAAACCGTGTTCATGAGAACAAGACAAATTAAAACATTAAAAAGGTTAGAGCGTGTACGAAGCATTACCAAGTAAAGAGCTCCAGCTTACCAATCTCAATGACCACCAACGTGTTTAATCATTGCATTCTATCAGCAAAAACATTGGTGACAGGAACTTGGAGGCTAATGAAGACGCTTGAGAAGAAGCTATGGGCGGCACAAAGAGCAATGGAACAAAAAAAATGTAAGCGTGACGTTGAGAGGCAAGATATTGATGCATGAGTTAGACAACGGAGGTAGCTAAAATTTAGGTTTAGGAGAAACAAATTGAATTGGCCCACACATGTTTTGCGTATGCAGATAACGGGTGTTGTATGAGAGTCACAGAATGCCTGCCAAGAGAAGTAAAGTGTAGATGGAAACGGCAGAGAAGTATTTGATGTGTTTAAATTACGAAATTTCAAGGCAAATAAAGGTGTCGGGTAGCACAAGGAATGGGTAGCTAGAGATAGCAAGGCGAGGAGTTAGTCCTGCACTGGATATGAATATGATGATGATGATGCTTATGATGATGTAGATGAACTGCATATTTCTGTACCACAAATTTCGGCAAGGGCTACAAAACACTGGTGTTGGCTAATGCCATGACAATTACACGCTAAAGTGACGGGAATTTATAAGAGACCAGTTTCCGGCAGAAACTTGACGCTTTTATCATATAACCACACCCTACAATACAGAATTTAGGCGCCACTCCAAGTCAGCATGGAAATGAGTGATTCGTGTAGGGCGTTGGTTTAGGCTGGTAAGGCAATAAATGTAAATGCAATACTTGTTGATTTCGATTATCTGTGTGGCGATAAATAACATCATCAGAAGAGACTAATGGAAATCCTCTGATAGAACGAACTATCGGCACCGTGATAGATCAGGACAATTGCTTTTATAGTGTCTTCTGGCATACACTAGCAATGGGAAAAAAGTGTTGTGTAGAATACTAGTAAGCCAAATCAGAAAAATAACCACCGAAAGAAGAATACGAATATATTGCATGATCCCTCCAGTATGGTGTCTGTTTGCACACGCAAGTGGGGAGGTATGATGAAGGCTTGACCACAAAAATAGATATTTTGTTTTCAAAAGAAAAGTGCCCTAGGAATATATATTGTGGCTTTTTTGTGTTATTCTTCGTAAGTTAGGCATATATCCACAAAAATAACAGCGTGCATCTAACCTTGAGTACTCGATCGCAAGGAATGAGTTCATTGACACGAACAGGCACTGTGAAATACGTTATGCTTATTTGATAAACCGAAGTCATTGTTAGAAAAATACATGGCCGTCTTGTGTGCATCCCTACAAGCTGTTTAATTGTAGGAAGTAACATTTGGCTAGCTCTTATACGCCTTCACTGTATCTGTTTTTGGTCTTTGTGGCTCATCTTATCTACCAATGTTTCAAAACAGAGGTAAACGTCCCGAGCACTGCAGACAATGGTGGTGAGTCAATATTTTTCTGCAATTGTCATCAGATATGTGATGTAATAAAGAATTCTTAAGTATAAGGAATAATAAAAAGGCATACTCTCCTTAGCTTCCCTGATATTCCCTGATATTCGACGTGTGAATGTAAGCAGAATAGCTTCTTATCATAAAAAACCAAGTCAATGCTCACTCTTCTTCACGTAAAACAAATGTTAATCTCCGTGGCCGCTAGCATCACGGCGACTGCTAACATCTGTTAGCATCGTGACGTCTTTCAATACTATAACCGATGCCAATCTTTCTGGAACTTCACATTTCAAGAGCAGACAATGGTATTTTCCCCTGCAGCAATAAAAAGCTGAAAATTGCTTTCTCGTTCACCATGGCAGACTTCTGTTTTGCTTGCCGAAAGCCTTCAAAGTATTTCATATGTATCGGTTTGCGGTTGCATTCTTAACCTTCTTCTATTATACTCATAAAGCTATATGTCAACTTATTTATTTCATTACCAAGAAAATTAATGACATGCATTCTTAAGCTACAACCTTTATTTTCTGAATCACCTTATCCCGGTTTATAACCTTTATGTCAAGTCTTTATAACTAGCTTTTCTAAGAACGTTCTTCAGTGCAAGAAGTTTAGGCTGTTTATCGTTTCTTTCTAAGAAAAATTTACCTCGGCCAAATATTTCAAGGGTGAATTAAGTGATTCCTACAGTTTAGTTAAAATTTTAATTTTGTTTTTCAACTCGCGATACAAAATGTGAAATGGTGCAGTTTTAACTTCCGCTATGTAAATTTTTATTTTCTTAGCTTTTTAGGACAGTCCTTTGCTTTCGCACCATGCTAATAATTGATAAGGTTCATTTTAACTGATACCGTTGCTGAAAAAAGACTGAAATTCAAAGATTCAACGAGTTTGAAATTGGGAGATTTGAAATGTTTCCGCAAGAAAATATCGGATTTACAAATAATTCCAGACATATGTTGACAGGGTGATCGTTTTTCAACCAGTCATAAGTGGTACAAAGGAATGGTTCTTGCTATACCCACCTACTGCATGTATTCGAATGGTGATAATTTGATAGCAGACAAATCTGCCGTTATCTGGATGCTCTCGCGATAGAAATAATATTTATATTCTCTACTGCCGACGAGTATGTAAAAAAATTTGTTACGGGCGAATAAATATGCGTAAAGCGTCGGTGAACTAGATCTGTCACATCATGTTCAATAATCGATAACCACACAAATGTTCATGTGCATGTCTTTTAGGCACAAGATCACCTATACAGAGTAAACTTCTAAAATGAAATTTCTGGCAGTGTTTAATTTGGCACTGTCACTGCAACGTGACATCTCACAGAAAAATGCCGGGAGCAATAGGAGTGCCTTTCACAAAGCGATAACTTAGTGCAGCGGCAATGCGTTGAAAATTATTATTATTATTTGATTTGTACACATATACACACAAGTACACAAATTGATTAAGGAGGGAGCAAGCTGACAACTGCCACCGAGAGGGGCACAACGCCTGCCTACTGCTATAGGAGGAGGGAATAGAGGAAATGAAAATATGAGAAAAGAGGAAATAAAGAAATGACGGAGACACGGACAGAACAAATAAAAAAAATAAGAACAAAACAAAATACAAATAATGTCTATAAACGGGAGGCCAAGTCAGTGTCCTTCAGAAAACTTAGCAAGGCTCGATGGGCCTGGTCACGTCTTGCAGCGCTCCCCTTTGGAAAAAGGCAATCGTCAAGGGTCGCACATTGCAGCCCCATAAGTCTATACTCCTTAATTAGTAATGCGCGCTGCGCAACAAATGCGGGACACTCTAAAACTAGATGTTCAAGTGTCTCACAGGAGCCACAAAACGTACACGACGGGCTGTCCACACGTCCTTGTCGGTATAGGCGTTCGCGCACCAGCACAGACCCAACCCTTAACTTGTATAACAGTGCTCTAGCACGACGGGGCAAGCCTCGACCACGAAAACTATTACCAGGAAGAAACAATCAAATAAACGCCTGCCATTATTTGCACCAAAATTTTTTCGTAGCAACCACTTTTTGAGAAAAAGGTAAAATATTTATCTAGAAGGATAATAACATGAATGGAGTTATTTGATATTTGTACATATGTTATACATAGCAATAATCTATGTATAACAAAGTTGCAGTTGCGCCCTAAAGGCCAAGCATCTATTACGATAGCACATTAGTGAACGGATATACGAAGTAAGGACAGTAGCCACATCGGCCGTATCAACTTGTAAACGTCGACTTACTAACTAGACAACAAGCATGGTGTCATGCGCACAAGTAAACATCAACGCATCTCACTTGATGACGGCGCACGCTCGCTCTCAAAACGCTGAAGTGAGAAAGCACGACGTCAGCGAGCGACATCACTTTCGTGCTGCCTATCGCTTCAGATGCGAACGAAGCGGCGAGAACACAGCGCACACGAAGCTATCAGCACTCAGCGCACGCTGTCCTCATCGCAGCTCGCTTTCAAGATATGGTCCGCGCGGCCGCGCCATACGCAACCGCCGCCGGAATAGAACGCCCCCCCCCCCCTCGCTCCCCCTGGTGGGTTGCGCACGACGGCAGACAGCGCGCTTCCTTCCCACTTTCCTTCCTTGCGGGAGCGAGATTGAGCCACCATCGCCGACTCACTCTTGCACGCTTTCGCTCGCACTTACAGCGTACGGCGCGCGGCGACGATGTTATCGCCCTTGGACTTCATACGGAACGTCACGGCGACGCCGACAGAAGGAAAACGCCTGCGGTGTCCCTATAATTGCTACCACAATAATAAGTTTACATTAGCAGGAAAGAACATCGTAAATACCGTATTTGCTCGAATGTAAGGCGACCGCGATTGTGACGCGAGGGTCGACTTTCCAGTCGGCGAAATAAAAAAAAACATAATAATAAAACCGTCAATGTAACGCGAGATGAACGGAAAGAGAAATGGCACCATTATTCAAGGAATCAATTAGGGGACGAGTTCACTTATCATGGTCGTCTGAGAAGGAGACGGAGCTTCCCTTGGGCGGTATTCTCGTGTCATCGCTTTGAGAGATAGTTTCACTTTCTCTAAATTTCGCTTGACTCGGCCCTGAAAGCTTCCCCGACAAGTGTTTCTGGCGATGTGCCAAGCTCGTTATAAGGGCGGAGAGCGCTTTCGGCCATATATTTCAAGTGATTCGGTGCCGTGACGAGCCAAATCTCGTGAAAGCGAAAGTATTTCCTAAAGTGATCGCCCCAGAATTAAGTCATCTGTTCCGTAAAGTTCGTTTCAGATTAAGCACTTCTTAAAAGACCACACAACTATTACATTCAGGGACAGTATCCAGCCACTACGGGGCCCTTCTCAACGGCTCCGAATTTACAGAGGCCATCCGAGAATTCACCATCCGAGAGTCATCGATTCGTTGACGTCGAGCCGCCAAGCCATGGCGGAGTTTCCCAGCTCCTCGTCCATAAATATTATTCGTCTCTCGATGTGGCCGTCATAACGAACGCTCTGCGTCGCCATAACGTTGCCAATTAAGTAGTCAAAGCGTGAAAGGCGCCGTAACCGTAGCAGCAGTAACAAACACAGTGAAAATAGCGTTGATTCCAAGAAAAAAGAAGTTTTGATTTCGGTCGACTTTCCTATCGATTGAATCGAGATGTAAAGGTACAGGTTGCCAACGTAACATTAAAAACCGCAAAATTTAGAATATGCGCAAAAATTGTAAGTTTTGCCGGTATTCGAATGCAACAACAGGTTGGAGTTCAAGCAATGGAAATCATGGATACCCGCCGTGGTGGCTCAGTTAACTAAGGCCTTGCACTGCTGAGCACGAGGTCGCGGGATCGAATCCCGGCCGCGGCGGCCGCATTTCGGTGGCGGCGAAATGCTCCCGCGTGATTGCGTTGTAGTGCACGTTAAAGAACCCCAGATGGTCAAAATTCATCCTCCACTACGGCATGCCTCAAAATCAGAACTGGTTTTGGCACGTAAAACCCCATGAATAAGATGAAAATCATAAAAAGTCGCGTTACAATTGAGTAAGTACTGTAGTCAACTCTCGTCAGTCGCTACTGGAGGTTTTCCGCTAGTCAGTGATGTGATGGTTAAACCAATGAATAAAAGACGAAATAAAACAATTTTATAAATTTAGGCCGATCTTGGTGTAAAGATAATTACGATCGTATGATTCGCCTAAAGAACATTTTATCAATGCTAATCAGGAATATTTAACGTTTCGGAAGCTTATATGTATATAATGTAGTGCTTAACTCTTTCTAAATCTACTTGCGCACAATCAGTCTTGGTTTTCTGTGTTCTAGTCATGGAATCGAGAAAAGGTATATTTTTTGTTTATTTTTCCTATGCAAAATATGCAAAATAAATTTTTAAGCAACCGTCAATGTTTTCCTAAATATATCCTGTTTAGTAGCTTTATTGACAGTCTAATTCTGGGGTTGCTTCAGATATATCAAAGCATGAAAATGATCTTACGGTTGGTGAGAAAATGGTTGCTTACCTGTACTTTACAAAGTAAAGGAGAGCCTCTAGCATAGGTGTATCTACCGGGGGGGCACTGCCCCCCCCCCCCCACTGTCAAAAGTGGGGGGGCAAAGTAGGCCATTTGCCCCCCCCCCCCACTTTTGAAAACGGGCACTTTAGAATGAATGCCAGAAAGTCCAACAAAACTACAGCTGACGCTAAATTTGTTTTCTTAATCTAGTGGCCACGTAAGGAATGCTTTTGTTTACTATGTATCGCTCGCTTGGGTAGCGAGGATTGTCTCTTATGCCTCCTCATGACGCTCTAGCGGTCGACGCGCAGGATTCTCCATACACGCTTGCATTGCGAAGAGGCCTGGCGCTGGACAGTTCCCGCCCTAAAGAATGTATACTTGCGCTACTTGCATCACGCCTACTTTTTTGGGACCGCCTAACCGTATTTGAAAACAAATTAGGCTTGTTATATTTAAGCTGCGGGCGAAGGGAGAGGTCCGGATAAAGTATTACATTCAGCCGCGCCCAACGATTGGTGTGCAACGGCATGAAATCGCTGGATTACCAAATGCTGGAACTATTGCATCTCCCTCCAGAGATACATAGTCTACATAGCGCTGCAGTCTGAGTATCTTCTCACCATCAAAAATCTAATCAAACCTAATAAAGGTATAACTATCGAATTTCGGTGTGTAATCACGACTTATATATATATATATATATATATATATATATATATGCGTGAAAATAACCTTTGTCGAACGCGCAAAGCCATTTCAATACCAATAGAACACTGAACTGAATTTTCTCTAAAGGCCTGTGTGACTTCTGATTTATCTGTTTCATTTTCAGGCCGTTTTTAAATAAGAGCTACACTAGTACTTGTTTCTGTACAGGGGCAATAACAGCAGATATTTCATATTTTGAAAAAAAAATGGAACCCACTTTTTGGTGACGTGTACCCAAAAAGGTTGCTTTCCTGCTCTAAAAACAGTTGATGAATACTCGCTTTCTCCCATTTTTTCTGTGGTATACACAGTGTTTAGTTGTCTTCCCCCGGTATTCTCGGTAAACCATTCGGGGCACGGTGCTTATACCTATTCGCAGTAGGAAGCAATGTTCTGGGTGGCGAGCGATTTATCTTTATTCTGTTTAGGTTCTTTACAGCTTTTGCAGAAAGAGACTGATTGAAGTGTTACAGAGTGCCATACTGCCGCTAGTCGAAATGTTTCCCAGACTCCCAAAACAACTACACAAGATATGGACTTGAAATTTCGTGAAAATAGGGATAATTTCAAGTGCAATGCATGGCGAAACTTTCACTTTCCTGTGGTAAATGCAAGTGTTGCAGATAATTGCTAAACCATCGTTCTTTCCATGTGTTTTCGTGCATCATACTAGATGCGTAGTTTGTTTCTCCGGTGTCCCCGGTGAGCTAAACAAGGCATCTTGTTTATATCTGGGGAAAATTAGGGGCATAGCATGGGCAATATGTAGGGAATGTCCCAAATGAGCTAGTTAAATTCGCCTTTTTCCAATAGAATAGATTTAACTACAAGTGAGGTCAAATTTTGCGAACTTAAGGGGAACAATTCGCCAATTTTACCGTGGGATCTGCGATGGTAAAATGCGTGTATATGCGATGGTAAATGCATGTTGATCAAATGCAGTTAAAAAAACTGTAAGCAAGTATTCGAAAGTATCACACTGCTTTTATTAGTTAGGTTTCCCAATGTCCCAAGAGAACTCTGCGTTTAAGATAATTTATACTTTGGCAGAAGAGGTAGCATTTTCAGCAGAATGTGTCGCGAAGTTGGAACGTTTCTGGCTTATGCAGGAGCGTTGCGAATAATTATTGAAACCTCATTTTTTTTCTCTCTACTTTTTCATGCGTGATATGTTGGGTTTACCTTGTGTCCTCACTGAACTAAAGGAAGCAGCTTCTTTATGTTTTGTGGCTCAGAGGACCAAGTAATGTTTGATGTCTAGGTAAAGTTCAAAATAGATGGGTAATTGGGGCTTTCGCAATAAATTACGTATGCAGTGCTCTAGAGTGTTATAAGCCTGTCTAAGGGGCAGAATGGAGCCCACAGCCCTCACAGAACTATAAGTGCCACCAAGACCAAATTTATCGAAAATTTGGGGTACGCTAGCAATGAAAACTCTCTGAGCGAAGTTAAATGAGGTTGGATCAAACACGGTCTTTATAAAAAAAAAAATTCTTATTCAAGTGCCAGAGCGTGTCATATGGTCGCTTCCAGCTGTGCTTCCCAGTGTTCCGATATAGCTGTAGATTACAACGTGAAAAAAGGAGGGGGGGGGGGGTCATGGTAAGTGCATTGTGCGAAAAAATTTTCGCGTTCCTGGTTCAGTTAGAATTGCAATGCAAATAATTACTGAGCCATCGTATTTCCCCCTATTTTCATGCGTCATAAGGCGTTCCTAGTTGGTTCCATCGATGGCCTCGGTGAACCAAAACAAGACACTTTGTTTATATTGCGCGAAAATATAGGGCGCGGTATGGGCACTATGTAAGTAAACTTCAAAGACAGGGGACTGCTTATGATTTTTGCAGTAAATTACGGAAGCACGCGATCCGGAGCTCTATGAATGTGTGTTACGAACAAAACAGAATTGATCCTGCTGCGCTTGGTGAACTCTGAACTCAATCGATATATCAAAGCTAGCAAAATTTGAATGGGGGGGAGAGTAGGGAGATAAATGGTAAATGTTATGGCGAATTTAGATTTGTTATGGAATTACTGGCTTTTTGAGAATTTCTAACAAGAAGTGCTTTGAAGCATTACATACGGGCAAGGTTTCAAATAACACAGTCATATACGGGCAACTTTTTAAACTATACGGTATAATCGCAGGTAAGTGAAACGTTTATTGAAACTGATCGAAAGAAACAGCTTCGCTGAAAATTTTGTTGTAATTCTGCAAGGTCGCACACGTCTGCTGCCTCTTTTTGTGAATATTGCAAGTCATTTATGTGGATTGTACTTCGTTGCGTATAACCTTGACAATACGATTACCTTAACTAGCGATACATTCGTGCTGTAGACTTAAACATCAGGTACAGGTTTTTGTTTAATTGGTAAAATTGCCTCCAACAAATGTGCATTTTTTATATGCGCTGCACGACCCACCGTGGTTTCTTAGTGGCTGTTGGGCTGCTAAGGGCAAGGTCGCGGGATCAAATCCCGGCCACGGTGGCCACATTTCGATGGGGGCGAAATGCGAAAACACCCGCGTACTTAGATTTAGGTGCGCGTTAAAAAACCCGAGGTGGTCCAAATTATTCCGGTAGATTTAGGTGCGCGTTAAAAAACCCGAGGTGGTCCAAATTATTCCGGAATCCCCCATTACGGCGTTTCTCATAATCAGATCGTGGTTTTGGCACGTAAAGCGGCATAATTAATTACGTGCGTTGCACTACTGCTCCTGGGCAGGATCAGGGACCTCTGGGCACCCACTGCCTTCTGTCCCTGTATCATAAATTTTATAGTGTGTAAAGAAGTAAATGCAAATTGAAATAAGTTTTCGGGCATCCATGGTTTGCCATGTGTGATTGATAAATAGGTCTGTGTCAGTTTAACATAAAAATAACTGACAGAAGTATTTCCAGGCGTTTTCGCTTAGTACAATAGTAATTCGATATATATATATATATATATATATATATATATATACAATAGAGGGAGAGAGAGGGAGAGAGCCAGATCGATTGCGGTTTGCCCCCCCCACTCGAGAAGTAGTTGGTACGCCACTGGCCTCTAGAATACTGCAATTCTTTATAAGTTGCTGCTCTTCGTAGATATATTTGTACGACATATGTTATTGTCATTTTGGAATTCAGTAGCTCTGGGAAATAGCGGCTAAGAAAATCAGACAGGCAATGAGCGAATGTTTGTGCCCAATTGACTACACCGAGCAAGACTTTTTCTTCACAGTGTTCGTTTATTTCACTTTCGTACTTCAATTTTCATAGACGTAAGTTAATACCGAACCCTATAGGAGTATTTCTTCTATGACAAAGTCAGAAGCTATCAGAAGTTCTGTGTACTTCGCTGTGTATGTCCTAATTGGGGCGCCTATTCTAATAGCTAAAAATACGGAACTATCTATATCAACGTTTTTGTTTTAAAATATTTACAGTAAATATCCGCAGTGTTGAGTGACATCGCTCATAAATAATGGCAATGCTTATTTGCAGGTAAAGTGCTCATCAAATGTAGAAAAGTATACTTTGAGATTACGAATCAAATATTATGTGGTATCGGTTACTCGGGGCTCGCTACTATGCCTAGAATAAATCGAATAGGCTCTTCAAGCATACAGCTTTCAGTTGAATATTTATGCTTCATTGAATAAAAAACTTATCCAAATTCTAAAGTGCGACTTCCACTATGGCTGAGTGCTTGCACCTTTCGTACTGTCTGCCACTTTATTTTTGATCACGCTTGATCTGTGTGCATTTCAATGTGTGGCACAAAATCATAATAATACAAACGTCTATGTTTCTGTAAAAATATATTCCTAGAATCCTCCATTGAGCTTGCGTCTTCGCAGTTGTTGAGAACACATTACAAAATTTTACCGAAGTAGAAAGACAACACAACTCTTCTGATCCGTTAAGTTATATAAAAAACAGCGAAGCGAACCTGACGTCGTGCCTTTCACGATAATTATGTTTACGAAAAACTAAATATAACGACGCCGTAAGTTTTGTTGTGGTCACTTCCTTATGTCTGTGCACTTCTCATCTATTTATTTCAGTAATGTGGCTTCAGAGCCTATAACTACTAGAGGAAGGTTACGTGCCAAACAAATAACCAAAACTATCATTGTGGTATATAAAAGATCTACTGGTTATACAGTGCTAAAACTTGCAATTAATAACAATCCATACAAATTTTTGCGTTTTATGCTGCTTCAAATTAAATTTTTTTCTGATGATAACGCCCGAGAAGCTTCCAATGCAGGCGCGTCCTGCGCCGAGCGATAACGTTTAACATTTGTCAGCCAATGTTGAAAGCGGCCACCGGTGAAAGATAAACATGTGTACGTGTCAGTATATTGAACAAGATAGAAGTTTAGAGAAAGGTGGGCACCCGAGGTGATCAAGAGTGGTCGTAACAAGGGAGACCACAGGATGAAACCAACGTTTCCGTTACGGAATGTGCTCTTACCGGTGACAGCTGTTTCTTGCCTTGTATTTGCACTGCTGTTATTCTCAGGAAGAGAAGTCTCATTGTCAAAACGATTATCGTTGCCAGAGGCAGTCCTTGTTCGATGAGTGTCGACCACTGCCGAACAGCACGTTTCATTATTGATGTTCTACTACAGCCTGTCAAGCCTGTGACGACATTTACTCTCGAGGTGCAATTGAAATGCTTCATAATTCAATGTCGAAGTGATACGCCACAACAGTGACACATTCTACTGCAGTATCTTCTTGAACTGAATCTTTTTGATAGAATATAAATAAGTTCAAATATTATGATTCCCATCGTTTTATGCAGGTGGACTAGCGTCAAATGTAGAAGACGGTAAGATGTACGTTGTCCTATACATATCCAAATGGTTCACGTTTACGTATTATTCAAAACGTTTTACAACTTTTCATTCATGTCTTTCTTTTTCTTTTTTCAAGTAAATCGAGAGTACTCTTTGTCACATAATTAAATGCACTTATGTGTCACTCATTTCTCCTTCGATTTAGGAACCTACTCAAGGCATTGATTTTAGGGAATCTATCTCGTGTCAGTGTCACCGCACGTAATCTTATTGCGATAGCAGTTACATGGACACTCCAAGCCCCATTTATTCCGGCACCATTGTCGTCTCCGTGATGTTCCGCAGAAAGTAAAAACTCGATAACATCGTTGCCACGCGTGGTAAGGTGTATGTGTGCGTGAAAGCTTGCCAGCGTCAACCGACGATTGCGGCTCAGTCTTGAACAGGCGAGGGAGGGGGGGGGGGGGGATGTACTACTCCGGCGGCTGCAGCTTATGGCGCCGTACCTTGACAGCGATCTGCAACGTGGACAGAGCGCGCGCCCGCGCAGGCCTCATCTTCAAAGCGATCTGCGATGTGGCCAAAGTACACCCAGTGCGGGTAGCTTCGTATGCGCTGTGCTTTCGACGTTTAGTTCCCGTTAAGGCGAGAGATAGCATGAAGGTCAATTCGCTCGCTGCTGCGGCCGTGCTTCCTGACTGCAGCGTGCTGAGCGCGAGTGTCGGCGGTCATCGAGCGAGATCTGTTGATGTTTACCTGTGCGTGCGTGACACCGTGCTAGTTAGTTTAATTGGTAAGCGAATGTTTGCAAGTTTATACAGCCAATAAAGCTACTATCCTTACTACGTATAGATTTGTACTAATTTGCTATCACTATCGATGCTTTGCCTTTCGGACGAAACTGCGCCCTTACTCTTCAGGTCAACAGCACTTTTTAAAGCGAAGCTTATAAGATAGCGTGACAATGTTCTTGTAGTAACAGCGAAGCCAAATGAAGGGCGCGTGCGTGGTGGGATGGTCGGTATCAAGTGTACCGTGGGTCTCTTCGATTATGCAGTCCCGGACTGTCCGCAAACCGTCTGCGGCTTCCAGTCTGACTAGTCCTGACAGAACAACGTGTCACAGTCGCGTGATCCAACTATCGGGGACTGTCCGAGGTTTCGTTCGAAAGCACCGTGACCGGACGTCGCTCTCCTGGCTGCCGTCGTCTGCTCTTAGCTACTCGTAGATAGCGTCACTACCCAGTGAATTCATTACCGTGGCCTCCAAAATGGTGCAGTCTCAGAGGCGACGTCGCCGGCTCGACCATAAAATTGCACACTCGAATCGCAGACTGAACGCATAGAATGCGTTCGCAAAGTGCAATTTACCTCGCGCTCTCACTGCTACCGCTAACCGCGGTATTTAAGCTAACTCATTGCCTGCGAAATTGAAGCGAAGTTCCCACACGGACATAAAAAAAATCGCGGCCGTGCCACGTCACTGGCAGGAAGCACCTGCCGATATACTGAAAGCGCTCGTGAGACCGTGTACTAATTAAAAGCCCGACGCGTATCTAA
>NC_051158.1:69058587-69088532 GCF_013339745.2 Dermacentor silvarum
TAGAATGCGTTCGCAAAGTGCAATTTACCTCGCGCTCTCACTTCTACCGGTAACCGCTGTATTTAAGCTAACTCATTGCCTGCGAAATTGAAGCGAAGTTCCCACACGGACATAAAAAAAATCGCGGCAATGCCACGTCACTGGCAGGAAGCACCTGCCGATATACTGAAAGCGCTCGTGAGACCGTGTACTAATTAAAAGCCCGACGCGTATCTAGGACAGAGCGCGTGTACACGGTTTAGTAATCCTGCACGTCAAAAAGCAAACCCTCGAACTTGGCAACATACGGGATCAACATAATGTCAACAGCAATCCGCGAAGCTCGAATTCTATATACCACGTACCCCAGCTACCACTATGTTATAGCCACATGCAATGATATGCTTCCTTATACATCAGCTTCACTCACCTGAAAAGCGATATCTAACTGTTTACTACGCATATAGCAATAGACGCGTTTACATGAATGCGATAGCAGCACATCGCATTTCCAAGCGCATTTGCGAAGGCGATGCGACGGCGTTTACATGTAGCGCATTAACTCTCCCGAGAATGTAGCGCGACGTGCGTGAGTCGACTCCCGCCCGTATATCTACCATCGCCTCACGCATTAATGCGATCCGCCTTTCTAGCACATGACCACTGTTTCCATGAATGCGATGCGCTAGAAATGCGATGCGATGCGCCACTGTCGCATTCATGTCAACGCGGCTAATCAGCATGATAGATTTCGCGAAACCCATCAAGAAAAGCCAGCATGTGGGCCTGATCGCTGTGCTTCTCTCTTAAAAAAAAAGACGGCTCAAAAAGCTCGTGAGAAAGACCGCTCGTGAAAAACTAGCGTGATAGCACACAAACCAAGAAGCGATAGCTGAGTGCACAATATTTGCCGTCTGGAGCGCACAAAGTACGCAGAAGCACAGGGCTTCTTTCACAACATGACGTCAAACGCCGCGCGCACCTTTTTAAGACAGCCGCTATAGCACAGTCTGCTATAGCTGACTGTGCTTGTCCGAGCCGAAATCTGCTGACAGCTCTGGGAGTCAGCGGACAGTCCGCAACTTCCGGTACATGAAAAACGAACGTGATCCTGGCAGCTCTCGGACGAGTGGGTGGACCTGCCAAAGCTGTTTGAGCAAATCGAATGCGGGGCAGCAGTCCCAAGCAGTCAGAGACTTTCAGGCACTGATAATCGAAGAGGCCCAGTGATCAGCGATTGAAACGGGGTACTCAGACAGCATGGTGGCCGTGGTTTTAGGGGCGAAGCTCCTTATAGCGGCACCCGTTCGTCCCCGTCGTCGTCGTCGTAGTAGTAGTGTGTAACCAGTCTGAGAAAAATGAAAAAAAAAATTCCGAAGTTGTGTCCGTAGCGCGGAATCGAACCAGGGACCCCTCGCTTCCGAGCGCGCGGCGTTAGCCCACTACGCCACGAACCGGACATGGACACACGCACCACGATGGCAATAAATACCCAACATTAACGAAAGGCCGCGTTTCTAGCGCGTTTCTAACGCGTTTGTGCTAGCGCGTTACGGCCCGTGTAAGAAGCTGGTGTAAGACGCTGTGGCCTCTCCGCCTTACCTTCAACGCGTTTCGAACGCGCTGCCCAAAGCGGTGGCAAGTCAAGTTCAAGTCGAGGAGCGTTTATGAATACGGGGGGTATACTCTCTCAGCACTCATGTGATGGCGTCAGCAAACGCGGTGCACGTTCCGGCATGTGTAAATGGCTGCGTAAGACGCTGTGGCCGCTCCCCCTTACTAGAGAGTACTGCACGTTTCTAACGCGTTTGTGCTAGCGTCCCCTTAAGCGGGAGATCCGATGATTCCCTCCGGAGCTTCGCCTACTCATCATCATTCACCCCGTGGATATGCTGTGAATTTTTTTGCGTCATCGGCGATCGCTGGGTGATTGCTCAGGGGGCTGAATGCAGTTACTATGCATCAAAAAGATTCTCGCTGTCACGTGACCCAAAAATGCATCACCTCAGTGTCACCAGCGCCCAACGGTGGCGCAAAAAGGTGCCGGCAGCCATGCTGTCCGTGTATCGCGATCGCGTTTCAATCGCTGAGCAATAGATAAAAAAATGGCTGTGGCTTAACTCAGTAATGTCGGCGTGTGCGTATCGAGAGGTACGGTTAATCTTATTGTTTAGCTTCGTTCTCTCTATGGTTACATTTTTATCGTTTACCTTCATACGTCTGAGTGTTTAGGTTTCGTTGTTACCTCTCATTAAGATATGATTACAATATATAGACATTTCTAAAGTGTAACGTACGCATTTATTTTGAAAGTCATCATCTTGTTGTTTCTCAATTGCCACAAAGACGGCCCGATTGTCAGTTAGGCGGGAGGTTAAGGGGTTGTCGCCCAGTGACTTGAGCACGTTTCGTGCGCTATCCTCATCTGAATCCACTTTCCTGGCCGCTTCGTACTTACGATGCTTCTCGAGTCGTGGGGCTCGTTCTTCCTCCGTCTCCTCGGCTCGCTGCCTCCGCTTGGTTTCGTTCCGACGACGAAGCCTGGCTTCTTTCAGTCTCTCCGACTGACTTTCCATATCTGCCGACGAATCCCACCTAGCTGCCCGTTCTATATATCCGATACAACGCCGGCTCCTCGTCTGTTGTTGCAACGCGGTTTCACCGGCTCCTCCTCTGACGTCATGCCAGATGGCGCGGCAAGCGGCGCTGCCAGCTGCGGTGGTTGCTAAGCAACGGCTAAGCTGGCGGTGCGGCCACCGGCCCCAGCGAAATGGCCTCTTCTGACGTGATGCCAGATGGCGCGGCGAGTGGCGCTGCCAGCTGCGGCGGTTGCTAAGCAACGACTCAGCTCGCGGTGCGGCCACTGGCCACAGCGAAATTGCGAGAAAACGGCCAAAGTCGCTCTCGCTACAAACAACCAGCAACACGGCTTACTTCAGGCATGAAAATTTGCTTTTAGTATTTAAAAAATATTTCTATAAATAAATCATTATAATCTATAAAAATATAATATAAAATACAAGTAATGAGGTTAGTATAATGTATATTCTACAATTTCAAATTACCTTACCAGTAGCTATATAAGTTTACTTAGACTATGCCTTATTCCAATAGACGAATTATTCCCGCGGCATTCTTAGTCAATATACTGTGCATCTTTTGCCTCTGACGTGGTGTTTCACTGTCTCCACGATAGAGGTCAACTATATGAGAGACATATCCATAAACATTTTGTGCTTTGCGTCTGAACCTTGTGGCTATGATAAGTTTTAGTGTTTATTCCAGTGAACATGTTCGTGTGTATCGTTTACTTTTTTCTTTCTTTTTCCGAAGAACGCAAGTCTGCGTGTAGAGCTCGGATGTAGTGAAATATATGAAAATGCTACACCATAGCTTTGTACAAGTGCACCCGATATAACCAAGGCGCTAGAAGTTCGGCGTCTTCTTAAATCTTCGTCATTGGCAAAACAGTAACAACCTTGGCATACGTCTGCCAAGGTTGTTTACCTGTTGGTGCCAAAATTTCTCGCCGTTGCAGTAAAACGTTTCAGAAGTGTGTCCTTGAAGTGACCTTTTACCCTGTATATTCTTTACGGCCTAAGTTGTAACATTATTAATGTTTTATTTAGGAGGGACAGGCACGGAAAGCGAAGGAACGGATGGTAAGTGCAATCCTCTGTAGCTTTTCGGGTGTATATATTTAGTAAATCATGTGCTATTAAACACTCAAAATTTTATGTGTTTATTTGCTTCAAAACATACATAATTTTCTACACCCCTGGGTCTCTGTATTCTCTGATAAGAATATAGGATTGTCAACAAAAAATCAGATTCTTGCTTCCTCTTCCATTAGTTAAGACACAATGTTGCGACTAGGTGAATGACAGCATGTCCGCTTCTATTGCATTACAAACAGCAGATGTGAGGTCGACTATTTATTTCATGAAAAACGCAACAAATTCATGGTGTCGGTAAGTGCAGTGTAATCATTGTTCCTAAAGTGAACTGACCGAAGGCTATAAGGATGTATCGTTCAGTTTAGCACGCCATCTTCATCTGCATCAGTATTTTAAATTTTGAAAAAAAAGACCCAGTTAGCACAAAGCTTCAGCATTTCATTGGAAGCTATACCGCGCTGGCCTCTGATAACGCGGGGCCTAATATTTTTCAACGCGCTGTCCCAGATTGCCGCGCAGCAACCATCACATTTTTTGTAAAGAATTCCTACACAAACCTATTCTTAAACTTCATTTCTTCCTTTTGTACAAGTCATAACACTCACTATCTTTTGTGCAGAAGGACAAGGAGCACAAGACGCAGGGGCTGGTGGTAAGTGCAACCGGGTAGTACCTGAATACCATTATTAACAAAGCGAAGCAAATTATGCGGTCAGTGATCCTCTAGAAGTCTGTTTCTTTTTCTGCGACAGTTCAGCTGCATGTTTTCCTTTCGCACGTCAGAACAAAAAGTTTCATTGAGCGTACTAGCTAACATAATTGCTCCTCCCATCGATTCTCACACTCCGAGCAAAGTATTCCTCTTATTCGTGCATTTAGTGAAGAAGGTGTTAAAACAAGCAAGTACTAAAGTATGCGGCACCATTCTCCCACACCCACTTGCATTTTCGTTAGCTCAAATTCCTGTTCATGCGCTGTTTAAGTATCCCAGTACGTAGTGAGGAAATGTTGCTCGGAAGCAGCCACACAATATAGTAAAATTGTTTTCTTAATATGTTATTTCAATTTATTTCAAACTATTGCACTGTGCGCAATCACTCCCTTGCCTTTCATAGTACTTATGTTTTGTTGCATCATTTTGAGGAGCGAATCAAGATATTTTCACAAATTTTGCTCAAGTTATTTTCTACTTATATCATTTTCAGCACAATCAGCAACTACCTTGCCTACAACGAGCCCAAATTTCAGTAAGATATTTTGCTATCGTTAATCGTTTTCATATTCATTTCACTAGAGCACATGCAGAAGCCCTGTCTACATCAGTCGGCTTCTGTGATGTAACTCTTGCTTGGTTATTTCCGTAGCTTGAACGCACCCACGCTTTATTGAAGAATCGAGCTGAACATCACATTTCACAGGAGTAAGAGTACCCGTAAAATAAATGAATGAAATGTTTGTCCCTTTATTAATATTTACTTTAAGGTTATTGTTCTTAATTCAAAGTTATGTTTCCTAACTTAAGTGAACTGCAAATTTCTTTTAGGGTAGTTACTATCAAGGCAAAAGTTATTTCAAAAATTTTACACATACCAAAATATCTGCGACTGAACCCGTATTATCAGGCGTGATTCTCGGTGGCCGTAATTTTACGAGTAGTAAATGGAAGGCTCTAATATTAAGATTAGGGTGCATACTAACGAAGCGCAGGTGGCCAAAATTATTTAAGTGCGCTATACTACGACGTCCTAGTTAGCCGCATGTCTTGCTTCGGGACGCTAAACGGCATGATTCAAGCGATTGTTGCGGGGTCATTCAATGCGAAGTGTCCCAGACGTGGCGCTCGATAGTTAATTTTTTCCGGATAAAATGTATGGCTTTTCACTGCCCCATGTGCGGCATTTTGGCAAAATACTTGTGAGAAAATGAATTACTATCTTTCGATGCCGTCTACAATCTCGCTCGTGTGTAAAACAGTCTAAGAAAATTTTAAGTGCAATATTTGTACTTAGACACGTGAAACTGCCTCACCATACATAATTGTTTTTAACATGTTATTCTGTGAACAAAAATGTTTCGGAGTTTCACAGGCTTCAATATATTTTAAAAGAAAAAAAAGTATTCATTGCGAATTTCTATTAAAAGGCTCGCTCTCTCGTAGATCAATCTACGAGCTTTTGATGTTTAGCTGTAAGCATGCTTTGTATGATGGTGCTCGTGGGCACACATTCACAGAAAGTTTCCCGCAAAAGAAATGAGAAACAATATGTGCGGCTCATTTTATTCTTGCCCGTAATTTGTGAACTAGGGCGTTTCAAGTGAAAATATTTCATATGTCACCTCGTTCGAACACTTCGTGGGCAAACACTGCTAAAAGTATGCTAATCTTTTTTTTTTGTTTTAGGTCAGAAAAATGTAGTTGTTGTTGGCCCTCACAATGGTTGCCAATTCGCCGCGGCGCAAGTTGGCGTCTTTGCAGCTCAGAGAAAGGCTCGCTGCAGTAGGTTGCAAAGCCCATATCACCGGCTGGTGAGGGCTCGTAATTCTTGGTTTGCCACATCTTCCATTACCAACAAAGCCACCAGCTTCATTAGAGTGTTTTATTTGAGCGCAGCGTTTACAATGTGCCCGGCTCAGTCAGACCGGCATATGCTATCAATTCCCACAAAACCACTTAGCGGCTACTCTACTGCGCTTCCGTACAACGCACATGCCGGTGGCAGAACGAAGCTAACTTCTTTCGCTCCGCTGACGAAGGCGACTGAGGGGAGCGTAAGAGCCATCTGCTTGGCTTCTCGGTCATTTTGCAGCCAAGTTCATAGCGCGTCGATCACGGCTCAACAAAACTGACTTGTCCAATTCGAAGTCTCTGCAGTTTCCTGTAGTGTCTCAGCGCGTGAAATCTGAGTGGACCAGAGCGTAAGCGTTACTCAACTAAAGCTGTGTACTGGCCGGCAATGCCGCTCTCTATGGCCACCGAACCTTGTAAAAAGGTTCGACTGTGAAAACACTGACTGTACGCTTTGCATCCATACGTAGCAGCTACGCATGTTACGTATGACATCTAGCAGGAAGTATGATGGTGGGTGGACAGCCTCCAAAGGCTTTACGGAGACCACATTATGACAAACAAGCAGCTCTTTACCGTAAGCAGAAAACAGCACCAAAAGCATAAAAGCCATTTGTGTGGAGAACAGAACCATAGAATAAAAGGGAATACAGTTCACGCAAAGGTTTAGTAAGGTAGCTCCTGTTAAGACGATAGAATCGTTTAAATCGTTTTAATCCACATCCACCTACACTGTTCGCACCAGACTGACATCATATTCAGCAAAATTAGCAATTGACTTGTCGATGTACACATGCAGTCACAAAGAACTTGCTTTTTCATGACTCAAAGTTCAAACGCACACCTAATACATGCACTGAAAGCATTTAATAAGAAGTTTAAAACCAACACCAGTGGTAGCTTGCACATGCTGCTTAACGGCATGAAAGCTTCTCTTCGAAAAAATCTGAATTCCATGCTTCATTTACACTCTTGGCGCGTTCTAGCCTTTTCATGTGTGTATTGTAATAAATCCAGCGTAATTTGTTAAACTGCAATCCTGAAAGCTGCCCCTCGCCTTAAGTAGTTGTCACGAGGTTCGACATGTATGTCCATCAATATTTCTAATTGTGCTGTCGACGCGGAAAGACATTCAAGTCCTCACCAGCCATTGACATGCGCCTTGCAAAGTCCCGGAGCGTGCGCCAGCTCTACAAGAACGCAGACTTGCTGCTCTGCGAGGTGGCCACAGCGTGCGAGATCCAGAATGTTGTGAGGCCCTAATAAATCTTGTATAGATTATAACCTTGAAAAGGGAACTCCAAAGGGATGGACAGTTTGGCGAGTACGTACGGCAACATATTCTTGGATGGACTAAATTAGCACTTGTCCTCTCTTATTCTCCCACCGTTCGTGTTCTTTCGCGCTTAAACCAAGAATAGGTAACTCCGATTGTTAGAGAGTACAGAAAGAGTATTTCGGATTAGATACCCTTTCCTTCCTTGTGATTTCCAATACTTCTTTTCTGTATAACATAGCTATGCGAATTGTGCAATTGGAACTTAGCACATGGAGAGACTTCAGCGCTCTCGGACTCGCACTGTCAAAGTGAGCTATGTTTCGTTAAGTAAAATTCATAGCTTTATGAAACATTTTATTCGTAATTGTTTAGCCTATTACTTATTTCACCTTTTAATTATGACTATTGTCTATGACTATATTTATGGCTATAAAGACTCTCTATGCCGCAGGTTAGGTGGGCAGTTGCTGCGTAAAAGGTTTCATGCCCTGACAGCTTGATTAACTGTTTTGAATGTCGCTGCTGGAACATTCAAATTATCTCTGACGAGAAAACTTTGATGCAATTGATGTAAACAGCAAAATGATGCAGTGCCATGTACGTTATTCTAGTGATTTCATTTTCTTTGTACATTTAGAGTACTACTATGTGGGCCGCTCGGCAACTGTGAATACTGTGAGCTGCTGCGTAAATTAGGTGGCCTTGTTCCTGCTATGTAATTTGCTGGCAATGATCTTGACGATGCTCTCAAATATATTTTCAACCATCAACCTTAATGACGGTGCATCCTATATTACAGTATAAGCCAAGCTTGAGGCTTTGAGGCTTATCTTCATGGTTGTTATGGGCGCCTCCTTTTGCTGCACACGTTGTCCTTAAAGAGCATGACAATGAATTATTCCAGGCAAACGCACCATCATCTTGTCATGATGAATTTCTATGCAATTCACATAACGCAATGCCTGTAGTACAGTATTCCTTTACATGGCCTCTTGGATGCATGCGCCAATCCCACTGCTCTTGGAGTGTATGCGCAGCCCATAACTTTCGACTAATTGCCTACCACTGTTGTTGCACGACAGCTAAGTGGCTAACGAGCTCGACTCCCAAATGCGTATTGCTTCACTGGCATTGGTTGAAATCTCAGTGGAAGCGGTTGTAGAGAACTCTATTCTTCGTCGCGCTTTGGCGATGGCAATGCTGGGGATGATGAGGTAACCTTATGACAAAAAATTACTGTTATATTTTGTCGATGATGACAACAGCTGTCGTCAGCGTAAAAAAATCAATCGGCATGACGTAGGGACAAGGCAAATCCAGTTTCGAGCTCTCTGTCACAGAAAAGTGCTCAAGTGTGAGAGTTTACGTAGTGCTCTAATGAACTGTGCGCAATAATGTTAGTTTTGCATATTGCAGAATTCAGTTTTTTCATACATTCTACAGTACTTTGCAAAGATTAGTGAAGAATTTTGTTTGTTATGCCTATAATTTGGCTATTCTAAGAATGTATATTTTAACTGAGGTATTTGGTTTTGCAATTGATGTTGCCTCCTCATATCTCTTTTGAGACGCTTAATAATCACAAATTATTTGAAACAGAAATTATTTTGTTTTAGGCATCTAATTGAATATAATATAAGGAAGGTGGATATCTTGTGAGTGTAGATCACTCTATATGCATTACATGTGTGAGAGCTGTGTGTAGGAACAATCTAAATATTTTCACTTGATTTTGTCATTTTTTGCAGAGTTACCCAAGAATTATGGTATGTATGACAATATTTGCACGGCGTAGCTGGCTGGTGTCCCACGTAACTTTAGCCAAACTTTAAAAATATGCACATGCCACCTAGCTCAACAGAACCAAGATAGTGGTGTGTGCCGTCGCTTTTTTTTTGCATTCCGCCTAATTAGATTATTAGTCATAAATAATTATTCAACTTCTCAATTATTATAATAGATGAAAAGTGTCAATGAGAAAATTGTAGAGCACTGTGAAAAACTCCCGATACAGCTTTCTGTTGCTCAATGCGTGCAACATAAAAGTGTTTTTCCGAGCGTGAAAGAAGCCCGCGAATGCACGCAAAATTGCCGCGCGACTGGCCGCTCGAGGCACTTCGTATATTACAGAATTTTCTCGTAGTGCTCTAGTCTCACAGTATATATATAAAAAAACTACTGATTTTGTCATAACTTCTCGTGTTATTGTTGATATACTGCATTCATCTCGTCCTAATGAAGAAAACAAGATATTTTATTTCCTATGTCGTATCACTGGTTTACTTGCAGCTTTTCAAAACATACCTTTTTCCATTTATTCACCTAGCTTGTGGGATTTTTGAAGTGATACACCCACAAAATAATAAGGAATTTCGTGTCATGAAATTCAGCATTTCAAGCATGTAATTTCTGAGCTAGACGCTTCAAAACAACGGGATTCTAGTCCAAATTCTGCTTTTTTTTTGCTCTTATACATACAAAGAGATTGGCTGTGAATTAGTTGGAATCTGAGTGACCACCACAACTTTCCTGGAAGTTAGTAATATTATCTCATGAAATTATCCATTAAAAGCATTTCATTTCTGAAACACTGTCCACGAGACGCTTCAAAACAACCACATTCTATGAGAATTTCTCTTTGTTTGGTTTTTAATACATACATCGAGATCGGCTCCGTATGCGTAGTGATATTAACGACCGCTATATTTTTATTATACACCATATTTATGGACTGCAGCAAAAATGTACTGGTGATGTGCAGTTTCTTAAATTTGTTGTCGGAGATTAACGACAATACCGAACCTATAGAGGTCTCGTTTTGAGATATTTTCTAGCAGAACAGTATTCCTTCATATTGGAATGATTTACAAAAGTGATTTGATGCTTTGATTAGGTAGAAGCTGCAGAAAATAATATATATATATATACATGTATATATATATATCTCTTACTGGTATTTTTTATGATTTCTGTGCTCATTTGCGATGGTATTTCTATACACTGGCTCACTAAAAAAACTCGGTTTTTAATTCTCAGCCTCCTGCAGACCTCTCACCATGCCTCACTTGTAAGAAGGGCTGTTGACAATATCTACAAGATTGCAGTGGAGCCCCGCATTTTATTCGAAATGGCTAGGCCTTCCTCTTTTCACTTGCTTAGCATCGTCTAAAATGTCGTCGAAGAGACAACGTGTGCACGTGAATTACTCGGGACATGGTTCGTTCATATGGTAAAGTATTCGTTGCTAGGAAGGTCTGCGCGGCTAAGTTCAATAAGGCTACACATGGGTCTCTATTTTGTAACGTAATGCAACTATACCAGCTCTGGAGAAATTTTCCCCGAACAGCTGGACTCATCGGCTACAATAGGCATTGCTGCTACTCTCTTAGAGCCCTCGCCGATAACGTGGTCAAGGCAAGATGTCTTAGAAGCGATATTCACTTGATAGTGAAGCACAGCGAAGAGATGTTCATATGCATGAGGCGCA
Organism: Dermacentor silvarum; assembly: GCF_013339745.2. Classification (NCBI taxonomy): domain Eukaryota; kingdom Metazoa; phylum Arthropoda; class Arachnida; order Ixodida; family Ixodidae; genus Dermacentor; species Dermacentor silvarum. The sequence continues at coordinate 69,069,576 of NC_051158.1, forward strand.
GTGGCATCGTTATCTTAATGTGTTCGCTGAATCTCTTGAAGCACTGCGAAAAAAGGGGGGTAAGCTTTTCAGTATATTACGCCCTGAATATTTCATCACGAATATTGTTATACCGTTTCCTCCTGCCACTTTTCCCCTGGGCCTGTCTTGCAAAGTCAATCTAATCTCAGAGCTTGTTATACATGGAAGTTCTGTTTCATATACAGCATGGCTGGCTCACTGGCTAGAATTCTAAAATTGCAACATGTGCCTTAACGTAAATATTTAAGAAATAATTAGTGATTTTATTTCATTAGCTGAGTATGTGTTTCGATTTCTTGCGCTAGTATTGTCCACATGTTCGAATAATCTTGCTCAAGGGCAAGAAACATGCTATCCCCAACGGGCGATTTTTCATTGTTCGGGAAGACGTGTAATGTCCAATCGCGCTTACGTGTCTGCTTTGGCTAGTGTACAGTTTCATGTAGAAGTTGTTCTGCCCTTACTATATCGTTTAAATTGCTGATAAAACTGTGCTGCTTATCTCACACTGTAATCATCTTGAGTGCTACGATACGGCGATTCTCGCCGTTCCCTGCATACCAAGTTTCCTTCTTACTGATCTGACACTGCTCCAGTTTCGCTGGTTTCTCACGCTTTCCTATTATATAATTTGGGCTATGGCACACTTTCTTCTTGTTTCCTGCTACCCGCCGTGGTAGCTTAGTGGCTGTGGTATGGGGTTGCTGAGCACTAGGTCGCGGGATCAAATCCCTGCTACGGCTGCCGCATTTCGACGGGGGCGAAATGCGAAAACGCCCGTGTACTTAGATTTACGTGCATTTAAGGAACCCCAGGTGGATAAATTATTTAGGTATCTCCCACTAGGACGTGCCTCATATTCAGATCGTGGTTTTGGCATGTAAAACCCCATACGTTTTTGTTTTTTTGTCTGCTTTGACAGCTGAGCCAATTTCGACTAATCTCTTGAGTTAGACACTTTGATGTTTGTCCTTTTTCTAATGATGTCCTTACTTATTGGGTGAGCTTCACAATTTGTGTTTTACCATTGACTTCCCTTGCGGCCTCAGAAATTAGATTACTTAAGGTCCATGGTAAGGTCCAAAAACTAATATTGGATAAACACGTATTCGCACTTTCAAGGCTAAACCACACCTCCTGTGTTCCAGGGTTGTACTTCGATAAACGTAGCTGCGTGTACAAGGTGCTACTCCATAGATGGACTGTGGTAAGCATTTTAAACAGCTCATTTTTGCTAGTGAATTATTAGAAGTACAAAGTTGGTCATCGTTTTTCTTTATGTTAGATATTTTCTCCAGTTCTGATTACTTTTACCGTATATTTCTTTTATTCTAGTATCCCATATCTTGCCAGAAGTTGTGCCCTGGTGGTAGGCTTCGCTACCTTAAGAACTTCACATCCTGTCTGAAGGTAAAAGCAACAACAACATGATCTTAGTACAGAGCGTGAGTGGATGAGTGGATACGTCCACTGTGAAAACAATAGAAAATTTACCGAGACGCTTGCAGCCTAGAAGCGTCCTGCAGTTATGCTGTTCGTTTTTTTAAGCCGTTAATTGCAGAAATGAACTAGTTCGAAATTGAAGTGACGATGACATGAAGTGGGAAAATACTACAAGCTTGTTTGATTGATATAATGCTACTGAGTTCAGCCCAATACCTCACCACTCTTGAAGTAGCAACTCTCGTGAGCATCAGGCGCAGGCCACCCAGCGAAAGTCCTTGTATACGTGCGTAACTTTAAGGCTGCTTAACAACTCATAACTGAAGTTCCAACAAAACTCACTGCCGAAATTCATGTTTAGGGGTGCGTTGTTATTGAATTTCAGTTACGAGAATCCAAAATTTGGCTGTATACACTTGAAAACGCATAGGCCTCCGCTTTTGACATCGTTTAACGGATTTAACAAACGCACATTTTTTTCTTATTTTCTTGTTCTATATGTCTCGAACGAATTTGCATTAGTGGCAGAAAATGATAGTGAATAAACCACGACAAATATTTAAGAATTTATTTAATGTGGCAGCATAAGAAGGCAGTTCAAATAGGCAGGTGTTTTAGTCAGGGTCGGTTGCCATTATAGATACATGGCAACAGGCGTTTAAACAACCTATCTGCTAAGAGAAAAACACTCGTACTGGGGCATATTCAAAAATTGCTTTACCCAGAGGAGTCAATGTAGGAAGAAGTTGCTAATTTTGCCGCATCTTCCCGCTTTACCTAGTCATTAAACTTTACTTGGCAAATTTCTAGCAGATATAAATTTACACGGCCAAGAGAAACTAAATGGACTCCTAATGGTGAACGTAGAGAGCGCGAAAAAAGGCCAGCTGAAACGATAACATTTGCACTCAAGAATTCATGAGCTTCTGACAGATTCATATTTTATCAATATTTATTTCAGTCTAAAGTTGTCTTGCTCTTCTAGTTACTGGAAAGCTAAAAGGAGAATTTACCTTACTCCTTCACAGCAATATTTATTTTGTACCTACAAGCCCCCTTAGGTATTATGACTCTGTTCGTCGTGATTTACTGGAGTCTGCTCTTACGAGTACCAGTAGCTGACGAATTTCGAGCAAAATAAAAACGTCGTAGACTCAGCTACGCATGCATGACAAAACCGAAAAAGCAGTGGCATTATAAATGATGATGCAATCACGATGGCCGCTGCGTATCCCAAAATTTTAAAGCTTCGAAACAATTAATGCAGCGGCTGGCACTGCTTGATTGCTACGTTTTGAATCACAATTATGGTGACCCAGAAGTGGCACGTCACCTTGTGTACCACTAAGCGAAAAAAATAAACCTCCAAGATTACCAAACATGTTGGTTTCTTTAGCTTTATATTCACAGCCAAAATACTGGACTGATAAAGCCACGGCGCATGTACAGTGCCTCAAAACACACATGCAATAGAGGCCTGTTTGCACTGGCCAGCTTGTTCGGCTTACGCGGGAGAGCTCGCACTGACAGCGGGCGTTACATCATGAGCGTCGATCTTGCTACTGCGAAAACGACACACTCTTTTGTGAACCACGTGAGAGGATCTCCAAATGCCGCACGTTTCCGAGACGGTGTCAACCTAGGCGAGCTCTTTCTGTGTGCGTGTAGCAGTATATTAGATGCAGAACATCACATCCTGCTACAGTGCTCCGTCTGCCTGCACATCTGTGATTACATTTTTTGTGTTCTTGTCTCGAGAAGTGTGAAAAATCATTCTTCACCAAAAAAAAATTGTCAGGCGAGGAGATACGGAAAATTTATTAGAATAACGATGCATTTTTACTGGCATATTTTCTGAACAAGGTTAATTTTTATGAGCAGGTGTAATTACGGTAAGCATAAATGGTTTAATAAGCAGAACAAAATTTATGGCGTCGTCTTTGTTGTATGAGATATTAATAACGATAAATATCTTATGTGTTGTGATGTAATACAATTTTCTCATGAATGATGTTGATGCCGAGGAGAATTGCGATAATTGTTAACGAATGTAATTACTTTTTGATGAAGGCCAAGCCCATCTGTCCTGCATGTCGTTCCCAGCATTCGTTTCTTGGTTTTCGGATCTACTCGCTTTTATTGTGCAAAGTTTTTGTTTGGATTTTGTTGCCGTGCAATCAAAAGGGACACTAAGGTTCCCTCTCAAATATTTGTCACTGATCCTTGATGTTCTCTCAATTTCGTGTCTTGGATTGATTTCCCACATATTAAATTCTTGCTAACCAGTTGACTATAATAAGCCTTTTCTTTCGTTCTCGTTAAACGTAGATGTTAAATCGCTAAATACCAGTGTGATCACCTTGTTCTCTTTTAGAAAGTGCATGCACCTTTCGACCAGTATAGAAGGCTGTCCGAGAGAGGCCTATTTTTGTGCATTGTACATCATTGTAGATACATTATTTGACACAAATACTGTAGCAGCGTGATAACAGTTAAAGGCACATATATAGCTTCAACATAAAGCTATAGCTCTACAGGGTGCCCCAACTATCATGCACCAAGACATAAAAATATGCAAATGCCGCATAGCTGGATGCAAGCAAGGTAATATTGTTTGCCGTTGCTTGCAGATTAGTTTTTTGCATTCAGCTTAATTACCTAATTAGTTGGAATTAATTTTTCCCAATTAAATAATTAGATATATAATAGATGTAATGAACAGAAGCAGACTGACAATCGGCCTTCCTTCAGAACGCCTGCTTTACTTCTGACCTCTTCTTCCTCCGCTTCTTCCTTGGCTTTGCCGTGCACTTTTTCCTTACACTCGGCCAGGCTCCGACTCTTGCACAGTTTATTGCCCGAACACTAAGTAATCTTGAACTGCCCCTCAATTGTGTCGAGTGTTTTTCGGTCTTGAGAGATTTCACGAAACCCCGGGAACGTCATATGCGTTGTAGACCAGAACACCCGATCAGACCAGCGGCGACTCTTGTCTAATTGTGCACATTTTCTGTACCTCTCTCCTGAAGTAGTGAATGGTTCTTCGTTTCTTGGAAAGCGGCGCTTTGGTGCGCGTGTCTCGGGCCCGAACTAAGTTGTTGCAGCACCCGGTAGTCAGTCTAGCACGGTTTAGTGGTATATGGTGCTGGCAGCCCGGCTGTCACTTTCGGCAGGCTTGGCAAGTGGCCATGTAGGAGCAAATGTTGATTTGCAGTCTCGGCATCCAAAATTGTTCTTGCACTTTGTGAAGAATGGTTCGCTGCCCAATGTGACCTTCTTCCTTGTAGGCATGGATTGTGCGCCCTGCTTTAGATCGCATAGAGCTTGGGAGTACGATGAAATATCGATCCTCTCTCTGATTCTTCTCTCAGGACCGGTGGTACAAACTGCCATCTTGAATTAGAAATTTCGAGTCTCTGCTTGGCCTTTCGATAGAGGCAGTGATTGATTTAACGTCTCTGTCATCCCTCTGCGCTTTGGCCACACTCTGCTTGTGGCCAGCAATGTACGATAATGTCTTGATAAGCGTGATCCCCATTCTCGCTCTGTGAGCTGGCGGTGCCAGCATGGTTGAAGACATCTGTGTTGTGGTGGTTGGTCGCCGACGACAGAGTATTCATAGCCGACCGTTCAGCGTCTGTGTCCACAGCAGCACATAAGCTGTCGATTTTGTCGACGTGCACTTGGAGCAGTGGTAGCTCACGCGTCTGGTAGTAAATCCGGTTGTGGTTCTTTTGCGGCTAGTCTGTGGGGTTGTTGCATTGGCACCTGCCACAGAATGTTGTACAACCTTGACTAGATGGAGGATGCAGGTCCTGCGAGGAGACTGTATCCAGCGTAGCAACAGCCTGAAGGCGCCGTTCCGCTTTCTTGCAGCTCGTCTGCTTTACGAGAAAAAACTTCAGCTGTTCTTTCGAAGGGTTGGGCTGCCAAAATGGTCCGATGTATGGGATCTAGCAGTCCATCCAGTACGTATATCCGAGCCGTAAGAGAAGGCCAGGTCAGGCTGCGTGCGTCGAGGAGCCTTAACTTCTCGTAAATGTAGACGACGACATCTTCAGATGGGCCTTGACGTCGAGCGTGCATCCGCATAAATCGGTCGTCGTATTATGAAGCGAGGATCCTGAAAACTGTTAGTAGTGCGCCTGACCACTCACGCCATGACCTGTACGTATGATAGTTGTACCTGTTCCGTGCACGCTTTGGCGGCTCCACGAAGCCTTCCCTCGCCATACAAACGTTTCGCACCGTCGGACCAACCGTGTCTGTCGCCCAAGGAGTATGCAATCTTCAGCCATTGCGCACGATCATCTTGGAACCCACGTGCAAGGTCGCACACAGGCAACCGCATACCATACGCGGTAGAAGCTGTCAGAATCTTGGCGGCGTCTTGAAACCGTCGTCACAGTGTTGAGATGCCTCGAGTTATATCAGCCATGGATCCCGGTACCAAACCGGGCGAGGAACCAGGGGCGGAAACCGCGCATACCGAGGCGACTGCAGTGGCTGCAGTGCTCGGGCCAGCCGGACCAGTGGCCAAGGGAGCAGCATTCGTTGAGCAAGGGCTGGTGGCGGATGCGGTACTCACTGCAGCCGGAATCATGGCCAGGGCAGAGTGAACAGCATCCCGTGCTGGCTGGGAGGTCGATGATGTCGTGGGGCAGGGATGCAGGGCATGGGAAGCGTGGGAAGCGTTCCCTGGCCACAGGAGGCACCCAGGACGGCGAGAATCCATGTACAAGGCAGCGTAGACGGCCCGCCTTTGTCAGCTCGGAGATCAAGGTAGTCCCATGTGCGGCAGCCATCCCAAGGGAAGCGTTGACGGCGTTTCCTCACCGAAAGGACCCAGGACGGCGAGATGCAGCAGGACGCAAGGCCTCCGCAGTATGGTGCTAGGCTGTAGCGACTTAAGACCGGGCGTTCGTCGACCGCGCCATTGCAATGAGAGAAGCAGACAGACAATCGGCCTTCCGCCAGAACGCCTCGTTTACTTCTGACCTCTTCTTCCTCCGCTTCGCCCTTGGCTTTACCGTGCACTGTTTCCTTACATAGAATTAATTTTTCATGTTGCTGTGCAATTTCCTCATTAAAAATTTAAATCTAATTATATTTGAGAAGCTGAATAAATAGTTTAGACTAATTATGTAATGAGGCGGAATGCAAAAAAAAAATCTGAGTATCTCCAAGCGACGGCTAACAACATTACCTTGGTTCGGTCCAGCTACGCGGCATTTGCATATTTTTTATCTTGGTGCCTGATATACTCGTATAGTTGGGACACCCGGTATAGCTAGAGGTATACTATATATTCATATAGAGCTATATATAGCAATGTAAACACACGCTTACGTATAACACACATTTCATGTTGCAGTAGCGCACCCAGGATCCCTGCTAGAGGGGGGTTGACAGTTTGCCAATACCATCTAAACAGCACTAATTTAAATTTCTTCACTGGAAATTGTCAAAAATGCGCTTTTTGCGAGTGTGCAGATGATTGCATCGTAGTTGCAGTACTCAAATGCGCAAGGAAAGAAAAGGGGTGAAACAAAAGGGGGGGATTAAGTCGGCCTCAGGAGGGGGGGGGGGGGGGTTACAACCCCCGAACCTCCCCCCCCCCCCGTCGGTGCGCCACTGTCATGTTGTGTCTGTCTAATGCCGGCACTTGTGCAAATGAGTAAAGAGCTTTCCAACAACCAGGACTTTCTCATACAATAGGACATCGCGCTCGACAGAGCACATTTTCCCGTATACTGCCCCTGGAATTATTAAAATCGTTAAATACATATGTTATCTCAATCATTCTTGTACGTAAAGAACAACCAGTTATTTATACATAAGACATGGTTTACACCTGAAGCATTTTGTACTTGCCATTAAGCCATTATCAACAAATAATTTAGGATTGGCGGTGCTTTATCCGCTTTACATTTGAAGCTAATGAAAAAGTTTATGGCCATGAAAATTTAGAAAGTGTGCCAATATACCCTATACTTAAGGAGAAATATCATAAAAAAGAAACGAGTTTCAGCGATGCGTCTTCTAACGTTTCTTAGACTTAACCATATATTTTACATTTACGTTGGGCATAGATGTTCTTGTTATGCTGCCTTTGACTACCACCTTTACTGTTCCATTTATTGCTGCTCAAAGGCCTCCTAAGAAGACTAAATATTCTAGAAAAGCCTTCCACGAAAAATACATGTTTGAAAGCGTTAAATCTGTCGCGCTTTCTCGTGCGAACATAATTATGAGATAGCGCGTAAACTTTTATTATTTTGTTTTCGCTCGAAAATATAGATTGCGACGGACTTTGCGGAGAGAAGCTTGAACTCAAGACAACCAAGACAGTGCATTGTGGGAAAGTGCATCCAAGGAGCATGTGTGCCTCTAAACCGTCGGGTCAGTTGTCGTATGCCACAAGCTACCATATATTATTCCAATGGCGGCGGACATGACGCACACCCCCGATAATATATGGCCTATCGCTGCCAAGGCTATATTGTTCTATTTTGTTATGCTGCTAATAAACCTCTTTTACTGCAACCTCCTGTTTTTCCTTATGTTTTGACGCTCGGTCATTCACAAACCCAATGAGTCACTTATAGATGGAACACGTTAGTCCTGTCCACTTAAATAGAAATGTTCAATGTTTACCCATTGGAAGGCCGACCTTATGTTGGTGCAAATACAAATGAAATGAACTGTGAAACCTCCAATATAGAGGATTTTGCATCATCTGAAATTTTAGCTTTAATGTGTACACAGCACTAAATAATTTCTGCAGATGAACTGAAGCTGCCATTTCCAAAATAAACCGTTGATGTGCGTCTTGCGCAGTCAACTAAACGAAGTTATTGCTCATAATGTGTAGGATTTGTTCAACATTTTGGTATCACTTTGCTTGGCCACCAACATTGCCAAAGAAATTCCAGCTACGTGGTAGCAACGAAGCATCTCGTCTCGTCTATTTGAGGTTATTTCGACTAAAGTGCCTTCATACCCCTTTCCGCCGGCAAGAGTGAGTACCACAAACCATCTTCTGCTTCCTCAATACCTTAGTTGCTCCTATTTCTGCTTCGGGTGTTAGGGGAACTTGCGTGGTCTCAGCCTCGTGTTCCGAGCAGAAGCGCTGTCATCTGTCGTCATCTACTGCTGCATAGAGTTCGGAGCATGCAAGAACAGTGACAGGGAAAATCCAGTAAGTGCAAACGCCGGAACTTGAGAATCCAGGACTGAAAATTGCGGGAGCGAATTGGTGTTCGCTTCCGCAGGGAGCGAACACTTAGGGATTGTTTTGGGATACTTGAAAAATTTGGATACTTCGGATACTTAGCATACTTTGGATACGTTCGATACTTAGGATACTTAGGATAAGGGATACTCAGGAAATTAAGGGATTGTGCTGGCACACCAACTGTTCGTGCTACTTGGCCAAAATAGCGGTAGGCCATGGAATGCAGAAGGTTTTAGATGGGCAATATTTCCTTCCTCTAGATTAAGCTAGCGGACGTCAGACATATGATTACCTGTATTTATTTATTTGTGTTTGCAATGCCACAATGAGACATCTTGTTAAAATACAATCTTAAGATAGTATTATACTAATGCAACCTATTAGTACATTGTTTCATGTATTCTGTCACACATGGAAATGAGCCTGGTCGCTGAACGCCTCAGTTCTCTTTGGGTTCTCTTCTTCAGTTTGGTCCGTCAGCTATGAGCCACTGGGCTACGATTCAAATAAATAGTTCTCGCACAAGTCATCAAAACAAATCACTTCACTGCAGACAGGAGGAAAATAATCCAGAAAATTGCAGGACGCTTAAGCTTCGCTTTTAGGAGTGGAACGCGATAGCATTCAAAAATCCCTGACTGCTTCTCATGCTTCCCGATAACTGCAGCTTAAGCAACCGCAATGGTTACCGAGAAACAATGGCGGAGAATGCTATGCACGAAGGCGAGCTTTCTGATAAAAACTCGGCCGCTTGCGTGGGGCGATCCCACAGATATTGCACAGCCGCGCCAAAAAATTAGATAATTTTCAGGTTTCCGTTTCTGTTTCGTACTTTTAATATTTTAGTCTCAGAAGATTTAGCGAAAAAGGCATGCGCTGTGGGCGTTTTTCATGACATATGTTTGTGCATTGTCATTCTCAAAATTCCTAGGAATAGCTGTGCTAAGAATATAAGACAAGGTATGAGCAACAATAATGAAAGAATGGTGTGGCAATATAACCCGCATATACCGCATGTCATATAAGAAGGCGTGGCATATACGTGTACCTAAATATATTCGGAGGGCCTGCATGGTTGGGGATGATTTTCTCCGCCACCCGCCGACATCGCACGCCGATGCTGGTTGCCGACACCGGATGTTCTGCGACACGGAGCCATTAATGCTACCGCGTTAAAAAGTGCATTCGCGGCCGCTTGGCTGGCCCGAACGGCGCTTCTTTCGGGGGATGGGACGCATCGGCGTCCACGGGTGACGACATTTCTAGCGCGTTGCAGGGGATGGACACGCCGGCATCCAGGGGAAGGAGAGAGAAAACATTCATTTGGACCATCGAGGTCGTTTTTCTTGAGGTCGAGTGGGTGGTGTCTTCATTCCAGGAATCCACTGACCATGGCTGCTCGACGATCTTGCTGGACGAGAGCTTCTTGTCCCGCCAGAGTATCTCCGGTCAGCTGTACCTCCCACCGCTCAAATGACGTACTAGGCGTCTTTAAGTGTGGAGGTTTGCCCCCGCACCGTCACGAGATGTGAAAGAGTGTAGGGCGTGTGTCATCGCACCAAGGGCAGATAGATGTCGCGATATGTTTGTGGATACATTGTGCTGTATCTGTGTAGGTTTGTGAATGTGTTAGTCTGACCAAGTCTGAGAGCTACTGTCTCCTCAGTTCTCAGCTTTTTGTGAGGGAGACACCTTGAGAGCTTCTTCCTTTAGGATTAGGAAAGTATCTTGAGCAGAAAGTACCGGCCTGAAGTCCAGCATAGTGTGCTGGAAGTGGTCACCGTCCTCTATGTAGTGTTGGATGCGGGCTTCGATGATCCTGTCGTAAAGCTCGCCGAGGCACGCAGTCAGCGAGATGGGATGCAGGACGTCGATCGCGGGCTTTTTGCCGGGTTTGGGAATGGTCACGATTTCCGCGTGTTTCCACTCGTTCGGTGCGTGGCCCTTGCTCCAGAGTTCTTTGTTTAGAAATTCGGTGAAGTCCAGAATGTGTATCGGGCTCAGGTTTCTAATCATGCCATTGGTGATTTTGTCAGCCCCGGGAGCAGTGTTGCGCCGTGAGGCTCGTACCGCGGCATAACCTCTTCCTCCGTGATCGGAGCGTCCAGTTCTGGTCTTGGTTCCGCTTCGTATTTTAGGAGGCAGGGTCGTATGGGGTCGCTACCCAGGTATCTGGTTTGTAGGGTGTCAATCAGGTCCTGGTCGTTCCCAGGAAATTTGTGAGCGATTTCTTGAAGCGTCCGACTGGTTGTCGATTTGGCCTTGTCGGGCTCGATCAGGCAACGCAGGATGGCCCACGTCTTTGCCGTGCTCAAGGTACCCTTGAGCGAGGTGCAAAACTGGACCCAATTTTTCTGCGTCAGCTCGGTCGCGTAATCCCTGGCTTCTTCTGTTATATGCGCGATTCGTAGACGGAGTTTCCGGTTTAACCGCTGTCGCTTCCACCGTTTGAGGAGGCCCTCACGGGCTTCCCACAGGTGTAAGAGCTGGAGGTCGACTTCGGGCGCCTCGACCGTGCACTGGATGGTTTTGGTGGTTTGGATGTGGGTGTCCGGAGGGGCTGCATCCATTCCGCTAGGTCCGTTATACCGCTTTCGGGTGGGGGGTACTGTCTATACGCGTCCCAGTCCGTGAGCCTAATTTCGCCAATTGTTCTGTTGAGTTTCGGGGCGGATATCGAGATGCTGATGATATAGTGATTGCTGCCCAGTGTTTGGCCCAGGTGTTCCCATGAGTATCCCCTTACGTTTTTGACAAATGACAGGTCCGGAAACGTGTCTCGACTAACACCGTTGCCTACGCGGGTTGGTTGGAGGAGGTTGGTTATCAATTCGAAGCCCGTTTGATCGAGGAGCGACCTCCCGGTCTGTGTGTCTTTTTGGTAGCCCCATGCCATGTGTCTAGTGTTCATGTCTCCTACCACTACCAGCTGATTGCATCCAGCGGCTCTCGTGCTGTCGTAAATGATGTTGAGGAAGTCGTCCTTCTGAGCCCCCGACTGTTTGTACAAATTCAGAGTGAAAGTGCTACATCTACCCCTCTTCTGCGGGAGGACTTCCACAAGCACGTGATTAAGGTCGTGATGTGGAGAATGTTGTCCCACGGCCTTCACCGTTTTGTGAACGTAAACCACGACGTTTGGAGACCCCACGTGTTTAATTACGTAGTAACCCCGTCGCTTGATCAGCTGCTTCCCGACCACTTGAAAGCAGATGACTTCGGGGGGGGGGGGGGGGGGTATGGATGATTTTGGATGAAGAGCTGGAGCGAACTTGCCTTCTTGTTGAAAGAGCGACAATGCCACTGCCAGACCTCGAGGTGTTCTTGCGCGCTGCGTGTGGTGATAGCCATTGCTGACGTTCATTCCGCCGCCATCGCAGTTGTCAGCGTCGCTGCCATCACCTGTGTTGTTTATGCGCCGGTACGCCTTGATGCATGGGTTGCTGCTTTCGTCGTCGACTAGCTTGCGCGAGCCAAACTCAACCTTGCGGATACTTCTTTCAAGATTTCACTGCTTAATGTGGTCTCCATGAATTTATTGTTTAATTCGCCCATCTAGTCAAGTACCTGTTGCACCGTAGCACAAATGCTTTCAAGGGTGACTACATTTCACTGGCCTGCCACTCCGGAGAGCGAACCGGGGAGCGAAGAGGCCGTGGTGGTTCTCGAGGGGTGAGGGATGGAGATGGCGTCCAGGGGAGACGCCATTGAGCCTCTACCTTTCTAGCTGGCAGCTCCAGGTCGGCTTTCATCCGTTGTCGCTCAGCTTTTGCCTTTCTAGCTCGTAGCTGCGGGTCGGCTTGCATCTGTTTTTGCTGAGCTGCGACTTCACTTGCATACGCTTCAGGGTTAGCCACTCGACGAAGACGTTTAGCTTCGGCTTCTCTTGCGCAAATTTCGGGGTTGGCTCTGCGACGGCACCCCGTTCCCGCGCAAGCCGTCGCTGGTGATCACGTCGGTGGGCTTCTTCCTCCGGTGTATAAGCAATCTTGGCCATGCATGCGGAGCAAGAACGCATGCGGAGCAAGAACTGACTTCTTCTGTTTATACCCCACCGAGGCTCTCACTCACTTATAGTCGGATACAACTTTAGAAGACAGCGGCATTTGCCCCTCAAAGGCGGATGCACACGAGCCGGCACCAACAGGCGCGCACTTCAGGTGACGTCATGAGCCGGACGGCCGGTGTCCCCGCCGACGGAGAACATGCCTAACACGGTCGCCCTCGCTTCGAACTGGGCCGAGTCGCGTCAGCTCTGTGCGTCTCCCTTCGTCAGAGTGAATTCGAATTGTTTGTGGTGGTCTGTCATGCCGGAAATATTATTGTCAGCTTACGATGCACAATTTGTGCCGCGTGCGTTTGTTCTGAGCCGTGAGCCGGCGAAGAAAGATTGCAGCGAACATTGGTGGCGCTGCGCTGCGCTTTGTGTGGAAACAGGATCCCGCGGCGGCATACCGCTGCAAACAAACATCGTACGTGTTTGTTCCGTGGTATTTTGTTTTGCTCCTAAGTGAATTTACGACGAGGAGAGTTCGCAAAAGTCTGGTACCTACTATGAGCGGCGGGTGTGTTTGTGCTGTGCCCCTGCATTTCTCGTCGGACGTGGTGAAGTGATGGAGCAAAAACCATTATCAGCATAAATGAGAAAAGCGTGCGCAGATGAAACCAACCTGCGAGTTTCTCAACAGAAAAGATTTGTGAAAGCAACCTCCAACGCAAAGATTCGTTGCTGCCAGATCAGCGTGCAAACGACCGATCGTTGGCAGCAGTGTGATAAGATAGCCGAGCGTCTAGCAGCGTCGTTCGAGTGTTGTGTAGCACTGTCGATTGATTGCTTTCCACCAATGCTAACAATCAGTGACTAACACGGGCTGCTTGAGCGAATGTCATTGGATTGTTAACGGTCAGGCGTTTGGAAGCAGCGTTTGTTTCCTTAATGTCAGCCTGAATGCTAATATAAAATTATGACTGATACACTGGTGCCGTTGCAAGGTCGCTTGGCATGAATTCGCGTCGCTATGTGGCTTAGAACTCTTCGCTCACTGCACGTGCCAGTTGTAGAAAGCCTGCTGTGACACAATCGCGCATAAGCTGTGCTGTCAGCGCTCGACTTGCTTTCCCACAACACCGCTTTGCGCTTTGTCGTGATATGTCGCTACTAAACAATTCCTATGACAGTTAAGGCAACAGAGCCAATATGTACATAAAAAAAAGTACGACAAAGTATAGGCACAGCTGCTTGTGAACTGACTCCTAATAGTTCTACTCGCGTCTGCGTTAAATGTCTGTGCGTGTTTTCTTGTGTGTTTGTGTATATTTGTTTTTTTGTCCTTTTTTGTATTTTATATCTTAATTTTCGCGCTCGCGTTTGGGTTCATGTGTGTGAATATGTGAGTTCTTCCGTGCGTGTATGTATTTATTCCTATTTATATCCTTTTATTTTTGCATTTGTTCTTGTAAGCATGCTGCAGCCACGACTTTCTTTACAATTCCATTAACTCGTCTCTTTCAAAGCACCAAATCCTGTGAATAGCAGGGCTGGTCTCTTTGATGTCATTAAAGCCATTTCCTCTTGTCTACCTTGCCTCCTCAGTCTGCCACCTTGCTTTGTTTTCTCCTACTATTCTGACCTTACTTCTTGTGCTGTTGCTGCAACGTGATTAATCAACTTGCACCAAAGAAAGTTCTATCAGCTGTGACAACAGAAACATTGACAGATACAGAATGTTAAAAGCATCACGTGGCTTGCACAGTTACTTCGTCTCTTTCCCCTGTTAATGTGTTTATGCATCAGTGCATACGGTAGCTTACCAGAAGTGCACATGAAAAGGTGCCATATTGTGAAACAGCACCTTGCTATGTTGTTGCATTCAGTCTTTATAAACAGATGGTTTTGCTGCCCGTCACATGTAGTGGTACACATATACAACATTGTGCAGTGTGGTATCATTTCCTGTCATGACGCTTTCATTATTACAAATGCAGTTTTCTAGTGAATGGAGTCCAGCAAAACAGTACTGTCAGAGCTTTTGCAACTTTCACCATTTATTATTTCCCCAATATCATTGTCTGAATCTGTCCGTCACTTTACCTACGTCTTGTAATGAACAAAGTGACTCACTAGAACACGTTCAACTTTACTGAGCATTTTTCCGGTACGTAAATATGACAAAAAATGCTAGCAAAGTTAATCACGTTAATAATTGTGCTTGCATTCGCATTACTTGCTCGAGTCAGAATAATAAATTGAAAATTGGCTATGACAAGACTTCAATTTTCAGTGCAGACTGCTAACGGAGCCATAAAGCGTGCTCCGACTAATTTCACTATGGGGCGCGTCAAACTCTACGGTGGCTGCCTGAATGAGCATTTTGGGCCTCACTAAGCTAATGATGTCTTATATTTGTTCTCTTATTCGCAGTACTTGTGTGAGCCAGATAACAAAATAAACAATACAGCCACAAGAATGTGTTTTGGCATTCAAGCTGCTGACAGTGGCTGTCAGTTTCGTGTTGTCTGCTGCTATTTCACCACCACTCGCTATGACATGACTGTGATTCCCAGTGCAGACTGCTAACAGTACCATAAAGCGTGCTTTGACTGCTGCTTTTTCGCTATGGGGCGCGTCAAACTCGACGGTGGCTGCCTCAATGAGCATTTTGCGCCTCACTAAGCTAATGATGTCTGATATTTGTTCTCTTATTCGCATTACTTGTGTGAGCCAGATAACAAAATAAACAATGCAGCCACATGAATGTGCTTTGGCATTCAATCTGCTGACTGTGGCTGTCAGTTTCGTGTTGTCTTCTGCTATTTCACCACCACTCGCGATGACATGACTGTGATTCCCAGTGCAGACTGCTAACAGTACCATAAAGCGTGCTTTGACTGCTGCTTTTTCGCTATGGGGCGCGTCAAACTCGACGGTGGCTGCCTCAATGAGCATTTTGCGCCTCACTAAGCTAATGATGTGTTATATTTGTTCTCTTATTCGCATTACTTGTGTGAGTCAGATAACAAAATAAACAATGCAACCACATGCATGTGCTTTGGCATTCAAGCTGCTGACTGTGGCTGTCAGTTTCGTGTTGTCTTCTGCTATTTCACCACCACTCGCTATGGCATGACTGTGATTTCCAGTGCAGACTGCTAACGGTACCATAAAGTGTGCTTTGACTGCTGCTTTTTCGCTATGGGGCGCGTCAAACTCGACGGTGGCTGCCTGAATGAGCATTTTGGGCCTCACTAAGCTAATGATGTGTTATATTTGTTCTCTTATTCGCATTACTTGTGTGAGCCAGATAACAAAATAAACAATGCAGCCACATGAATGTGCTTTCGCATTCAAGCTGGTGACAGTGGCTGTCAGTTTCGTGTTGTCTGCTGCTATTTCACCACCACTCGCTATGACATGACTGATTTCCAGTGCAGACTACTAACAGAACTATAAAGCGTGCTCTGACTACTGCCATTTCACTATGGGGCGCGTCAAACTCGACGGTGGGTGCCCGAATGAGCATTTTGAGCCTGCAAACAATAATCAGGGTTAACAATAGTGTTTCTATTCAGATATGCCAGCATTTAAATGTGTTTCTATGCAACTTCTTAAATCGAGCACAATGTGCGCAGGACGTTTCTTATCAGAATTGAGCTTCTATTATAAGGAATATGCCATAAATGGAACTGCTTATTTATTTGAGAGGTCACGGAATGGATGGTTGGCTGTTGCGAATCCACCGGCAAAATTTCGGTAGCCCTAATAAGGGCTGTTCTTTTGTTAATAAGAAGCCTTTATGCTTCGTCGAGTGGCTCAATGCCAGACAGCTCGCAGTCAGGGTCGCTTTCTTCAGTGTCATCTTCATCCAGCTAGATGATGATGGGTTGAATGTGCTCACTCCCAGACGTGTCAAGTCTGAACTTTGCCTCCAAGTCCATCACATGCTGAATGCTCTTCCTCCAGTCTTCCGCCGTTACCTGCTTGATTTTCTCCCTCAAGATGACGTCGACCGTGGACAGTTTGAAGTCTCTCTTGTCCGCAGCGATGCCATTTTATTGCGATAGCGATTATATGGACACTCAAAAGCAGATTTCTGCCGTCGCCGTCGCCGTGAGGTTCCGTATGACGTCAATGGAGATGAAATCGTCGCCGCGCGCCGAACGCTGTATGTGCGAGTGAAAGGCCGTGAGGGGCGCGCGCTTTCACGGGGAATGAACGCACGGCAGAGAACAAACGCGCGTTCTGCGCCGTGCTCCCTTAAGGGCTGCAGAGATCAACATGGCCGCCGGGCTGAGCGGTCGCACGTCACCTCGGCTCCGCTACATTTGCCCGTTCTGACCGGTCCACCTCGCTATCGCCCCAGGCACTGTGCCGGAGATTCGAGCCCTTATCAGCGGGACCCTGAGGACCCCACTCTCAATCGGTAGGACCATCCCACCTCCTCCTATCGGTTCGAGAAGAACGAAGCGGGCACTGACCCGCTGAGACTCGCAAGTAGGCCTAGCTCGCACTCGGCGAGCGATGACCTGCTAGCCTCCTTAACCCCATGGATACACCACCTACGACGTCGGGTCTGCAAGCCGGACAATCTCCGGCCATGCAGCCCCTTCAAGCCCCCCCTGACGCCCCAGCTCGTGGACCTACAGGAGATGGAGGAACTTACCTCGGCCAGTGACGACGACCGAGCGTCCTCCCCGCTGCTCCCGCAGGCTGCCCAACAACAAGGGACACAGTCCGACACAAACTGGGAACTGGCGCTCTCCCGGCGCCAGAAGCAAAAACAAAAGCGCCAGGACCGAGCAAGAGAACTGGAAGGCCAGGCTACCGGGCCGGCCGGAATTCAGTCCCCGCCAGGCTCTGCCAGCAACGCCCAGGTAAACAACTCGCCTCCTACCACGCAAACGGCAGCGACGCCCGACGCGTCCGCAGCGAACGCCAAGAGCTCGCCCGGAGAGACGCGCCGGCCGCGTCGCCGGCTTCCGCCGCTACCTCGGAACGACTTCAAGATTATTCTGCGCCCCAAAAAGGGCCTAAATATCAAGACACTCACAACTCACCAGGTGTCTCGGGCTGTGGTGGCAGCCTGCAACTACCACCCCAAGTGCACCGGCAACGACTTTATTGTGCGGATCCGTACAGGGTCGAACATTATTATCGCAAGCACTCCACACATCGAAACAGCTGAGCTCCTTCGTCGAGTGTCCACGCTCGCCTTCGGCGGGAGCAATCATGACTTCAACACCTACGTGGCGGCCCCCTGACAACACTCTACGGGGCGTTATACATGGTTTGGACCCTGGAACTTCTCCAGATGAACTAAAAGCTAACCTGCGAGTGCGGACGCAGGGCGTTACTATCCATAGCGCCCGCATGCTTGGGACATCGAAGACGGCCGTTATAACTTTGGAAGGCTCCCTTGTTCCCCGCTACGTTCTCTACTACGGCGGGGAGGTAGCGTGCCACCCGTACCGTCCAACCCGACAAGTGTGCCAGGTGTGCTACCAGCCTGGTCATCGCTCGGACGTTTGCCCCACTCCGGACGCTGCCGTGTGCCGCCAGTGTGGCATTTTGAACCCCACTGAGAACCACCCCTACACTCCTCAGTGCAAGTTCTGTGGGGAGGGACACCTCTCAGGGGCCAAGGAGTGTCCTCAACGTCTCAAAACTCTTCGCCGTAGCAGAACCCCTCAACGCCAGCCTCCAAGCGCGCGCCGCCGGTGGTTCAGTAACGATGACGACTCCTCAGAGACCCCTTCCCGGTCCCGCTCCCGATCACAGTCCTTTCCGCCGCTCCCACCAGCCGGCCTGGACCAGCTTCAACCCTCCCAGCCCGAGCAACGCAGCTCCCGCGCCCAGCTGGAACGCCACGCCACCGAGGACCAACGCACCGGCCTACAAAAGAAGGGCTCCGCTGCACCAGCCGGCCGGCCTGCCGCCCCGCCGCCCGACAGGGCCGCCAAGGTAAGCTGGTCGACTGTGGCAAAGACCCCCGTCGCTCCGCGCTCAAACCCCCCACCCACACTTCAATATGAAGCACTGGCCCAAGAGAACCAGCAGCTTAAGAAAGAACTCTCACAACTTAAAGCCGAACACGCCCGTGAAATGGTTGAACTACGCGCCCTTATCACCCAAGCCGCCACCCCCCCACTCCACCCCACACACCAGGCCCCTCCCTGCGCGGATCCTCCTGCATCCCCCCAGGAACCCCCCATTACATATACCGTACTACACGAAATGTTGCGAGAACTCACGAAACAAC
>NC_051158.1:69388632-69479316 GCF_013339745.2 Dermacentor silvarum
AATATTTGCGGTGGAATATGTTACTGGTTTTCTTGCGGCCTAGGATTTCAGAGAAATGCTTATATAGATCTAGCCCTGTGACGACTTTTGAACTCAACCGGTGCGCCCTGCCTGTTATTACTTAAGAAGCAAAGTTGCAAGCAAAAGGACATACCACAGACAAATCCAAATATAGACTCCTCTGCGTTATTAATGCAGAAATGAGACGTTGGTGCGGGCATCCACCCGTTAGTGTTGACGTCAGCTTCTGCAGAAACTGAATATATATGACTGATTTAGCAGCACGAACATCAGCACTCTTCTAAAGTGAGCTTAGAAGTAAATGTAAGCTGCTTTTGATGGTATTTTGCAGTACTTGTTGCTAAATGTCAGCGAAATTATTGCATGTGCGTTCTTCATGTCGAATAACTGAATGTCTTCGTCACACAAGTATTTTGCCAATAGAGCAACGAGTTGAGGCAGGCGAAAACCGTATTGAAGAGTACAGCAAATATTATAGTTCATAGGTTCCGCAAGGTATTTGCGCTTCGTCACCCTTTAACAAAACTCGCAATACACCCCCATGAACAGCCTGAACCCGCCAAGCGGGAGATAGCCCAGTCAGTGATTATAAGCGCCTTAGGTGGACGGCATGCATATCATATGGGCTTTGGTATAACGTTACATATGCATTTAGCATTCTGTAGAAACGGCATCCACTTCACCGTATGTGCGATATTCATATTAGCCACTTTTATGCAAACTCGGGTATGCGGCACTGAGTATGGTACATAACAGCGACCCATGTTTGCGTAATAGAAGTCAGACATGAACATCATACAGATACACAATTATTTCTCCGGTGCTAGGTAGAACCTGAACCACGACGCACGCGTAACCCAATCACACTATAACTAGACAGTTCAGCGATCAACACCATGAATGCACCTGGCCAGCGAGGGAAAACAATTACACCAAAAACCACCTCATGATGACTACCGACGTCAATGCATTTCGCACTGAAGTAATATAGCGACACACATTATTGCCACCGCCTAAACACGTCGAATATGGCCTGAGCAAGCCTCGCTCAGGCTTCTTTCTGGACGTGCCTCGCTATCTGCTGGAGCCGCTGCGACACTCACGCGTGACCCGGTTTTGCATATATATTCAGAGATTGCCTGAATATCCATGACGTGAGTTCTATTCCGCCATTCAGCAGATAAATTTAAAGTCATATTTTGTTACTGATTAGCGACGCATACCCCAAGACACATACCCAGTGCTCAAAGTTGGCCTAAAATAAGTTAATTGGAGAGCGGCCACTGCTCGGTGGTGCATACTCAGTCACATTAGTTGGTGTCAAAGAAATTAATTGATGAACGGTGATACCCAGTGGTACATACACAGTGATCCAAGTTGGTCGGGGATTCATTTCAAATCCCGTACCCTCATCACAACAGCCCGATGATTTACGCATTTGAGCATTGACTAACCAGGGACGCAAGTTGGAATGAAAGAGGTTAGCTGACGACAGACGCACAGCCATACCGAAAACTGGGTGGAGTTCTCAAAGAGTGCTAATAGTAATAAAATTATCAAAGTGCCCACGCACCGGCACGCCACGTATCCCAGACGCCAAATGCGAATTTCTCGGCAACACCATGGCTCAGCATGTCCAAAGGCAAGCGCGAGCGAGGATCGCTGTTGCCGTACATGCCTCATGACGTGTTTCTCAGCGTTCGCAGCACGATAGCACCGTGCATTTCGGAGGCTACGCATGGGCTTCACAGCGGCGCCTATTGATGGCGCAGCGTATCCATAGAGAAACGTCACAGAGGTGTCCGACTTCTGTACCCTACTTATACGCACCGAACTGCCAACAGTGCCATCTATCTCTGAGGCCAAGCAAAATGCTTAACGTGGACTTCACGGCGACGCCGATAGATGGCACAGCGTATCCAGACGGAAGCGCGAAAGAGGAGTGTAGCTGAAGTACACGCCTTTTACATGACGCGTTGCTATGGTGGCAATACGTTGTGCCGATACGTTGCTTCAACGCTGATCTGATTATCGTTGACATTCACTGTAAGATGGATTCTGTCATATTTTCCTTCATTTAATGTTCGTGGATTTGCTGTGCTGCACAAATGTTTATGTTTGTGGGTGTATGTGTTTGAACAGTCTGCAGGCACACGGGTTCTTTTCGGACAACGTTTGTTAGGTCTGTTTATTGGGAGCACCACCTCACGCATTTTTCAGTTGCTGTCTGTTTAGCGATGCTTTTGACCGTTTAGCGCTAACCTATAGGTACTTGGATAGTCTACATCGTGCCGCTGTTATGACGGAACCGGGTTTGTCACCAAATGTCGGGCCAACTTAGGTCACAGGTATATGATAATGTACATGTGCCGCTATCCAGTTAAGCCGTTTCACGCCAATTTGTGTTACTGGGAGCGGGTAGTCCATTGTCTAATGGGTAGTGCATCGGACTCCTGTGCTGATGGAACAGGGTTCTGAAACCAAATGTAGAGACAGCCTGGTTCACTGAATTTGTGCAGCTGCTCAATGAAAATCTTTGACTCAAAATTGGGCAACTAGGAATGTGCCTTTATGTATGTGCCACCCTTCAATGAATCTATTTGAGGACAACCCGCGTGACATGCCATTGGGCATGTGCCGCTCTTCAGTGGACCTCCTTGACGTCAACTTGGGTCACTGGGTATGTCTCAATGGGTGTGCGTCCGCAGGTATACGCAGCCCTTCGAAAAAACTGCTTGGCGCCTATTTGGGTCACTTCTTCATTCAACTTCTTCGGTGCCAACTTGTGTCATTGGGTACGCGCATTTGAGTATGTGCTGTTTTATTGCGATAGCAATTATATGGACACTTCAACCGGATTTCTGCCGTCGGCGTCGCCGTCGCCGTGGGGTTCCGTATAGATAAAATCTTCGCCGCGCGCCGTATGCCCCAGCGGAAGCGTGGGGGGACGCGAGCTATCACGGAGAGCGAACGCACTCAATCTCCCACGCGCAAGCAAGGAAGCGGAAAGCCAGCGCCGGAGGGAGCAGGGGGGGGGGGGGCACTTCTCTGCCAACAACCGCGCTCGTCGCTCGTCCGCACAGTCTCTTATCTCTCCCACGCGCAAGCCAGGAAGCGGGAAGCCAGCGCCGGAGGGAGCATGGGGGGAGGGGGGGGGCGCACTTCTACGCTTCCAACAACCGCGCTCGTCGTTCGTTCGACCGCACCGTCTCTTATCTCCACACGGCTCTGACCTTTATGCCGCTCAGTTTCCGTTGATAGACCGCACGTACCTTCGCCCGCGGGCGAAGGTACGTTGCGCTGCCAGCGTTTTGACAGTCGTTGGCTGCAGTCATTCAGTGTGTGCGCGCTCACACCACGCTTGTTCATTCAGTTAGTAATAGTCGGGCCACATTTTCCAACGCACGCTACACATGCAATGCTGCCCAGATCGGCAGTGCAGCACTACAGGTGTGTCCCTTCGCACGCTCTGCCAACGGTAAGCGCTTCTCATCAACACCACCGTTTCACACGCGCCTTCTCGTGGTCATCGAGTCTCTCTTCATGTCGGTCTACTTACGCCGCAGCACACCTGCGTACTTAATCAGCTCATGTTTACTACAATTCATATTGCTACCAAGGCCGCTCACCTTACTTCGTATGACATTGCTGTGTTGCTATCGCATTCATTGCTTCGCCCTTAGGGCGAAACTGTGACATTTTTTTGAATAAACCTCTTTGAATCTAACCTGGATAACTGTTGACCATTTAGTGTATATTATTATACAATGGTAAAAAAAACATTGAATTTTCCTTCGGAGCTGAGCGCAATCGAACCCCCGTCAAATATAATTAGAGAAACTTCTCTGAATGTTATATTTACGCAAGCGCCATGTGTGTGCATCACGGAGGCGCCACTGAATGACGCAGCTTGTCCATGTGGAAGTGGCAATGAGGCACAAGGCTGCGTACACGCCCCATGCATGACTCGCTGCTGCGGTGACAGTGCGGTGTGTCACTGCATAGATTCCTGGCTAATCACATGAACGTCGATATTCATCGGGAGATAAGTTGTGCCACAGTTTTTTTTTTTTTCACGCCCAATTCCCGGAGCACTCTATCGCGCTCAAAGCAGCAAACTTGGGCTAAAACTGCAGAGTATTATTCTTCCTCTAATGTTTGTCAAATGAATTCATTCTTACTTCTCAAACCGATTTCAGTTTGTTCCAGGGCAGGAATTTCGTCTGGGGTCCACCAGATATCATGTGGAGTTTCCTAGCGGACTGTCCGTGACCCAGTACTGTTCCTTATTTCTATAGATAATATTGTACTGTCTGTCCTGTTTTTTTTTTTTCAGGAGTGATCCAGGGTTCTGTACTTGGGCCCCTTCTGTCTTTAATTTACATAAACGATTTACCTGATTGCACTAACTCTTCTATTAGGCTTTTTGCAGACGACTGTGTTGTATACCGCGTGATTTCTTCTGATGCTGACACATTACTACTGCAGTCTGACCTTAACAATATTTTTGATTGGTGTAACACATGGAAAATGAAACTCAAGGCGACGAAGTGCCAACTAATCGGAATTTCTCGTAAACTTTCCACTAACGCTTGTTAGCATAACATAAATGGTAGCGCTCCCGATGAAGTGACTACTTACAAGTATTTGGGGTCCACCTTAATTCTAACCTCTCTTGGCAGCCACACATCACTTAGATCGGCCAGGATCATTGCCAGGGACCTCGGAAGATTTTTCTCTAGAGATGGACCCCTGGCAGCCTAGCCCTGGGCACCAACAGCAATAACCGTTCGATAATTGAACTTCATTCCTTCCTTCCTTACTAATGCTAACCGCATGCTTGGCTACCTGCGCCGTGACATTTCAATGGCCCCTTCTTCTCTTAAACTCCTTTATAAAACTTCCGTTCATTGCGGACTAGAATATCCATCAGCTGTGTGTGATCCATTTACTGAAAGTGTAATTAGTCACCTTGAAGCTGTACAAAATCGTAGCGCACGCTTCATTCCTTCTAGCTACTCTCGTCTTTCCAGTGTTTCATATATGAAGACAGCGTTACGGCTTCCGTCCCTTTCCTCTTGCAGGAAAATGAGACGCCTCTCCTTATTTCATAACATTTACTACCATAACCTACCTACCTAACAAAGTTTATTATTCATACGCAAAAAATAGGTACATAAATCTAATATACAAACGAGGGCCCCAAAGTATTATTACCGAAAAAATGACCTTCGGTTATAAACTACAACATAATTGTAAAATTGTTGGCAGCACGACAGTGGATGGCATAGTAGTATATTAGTTGCAAGAAAAGAAAATATTATTAACGACAGAAAACCCAACAAACGACCCTCTAATCGATGTAGTGTAACAGAAAAATCAACGGAATTAACAAAAATTATAATTTTTTTAGGCAGAAGAAATGAAAAGACCCTCGTCTCTCGAAAAAAAAAAAAAAAAACACTCGTCTTAAGCAAGAATTAGTTTCCCATCCTTCATTCACAACATCTCGTATCGACCATATTAATAAAGTGTTTGTGCTTCGTTGTAACACTAACCAACACTTTCATTCTTTCCTCAAACTTGTAATGATTGGAACAACTTGGCCACCTCCATTGTATCTGTTGCGGATACCAGCCGTGACGTTAAAAATGCGCTTGAATACGCTACATGATATTTGCTTTGTGTTTGTTTTTTTGTAATTATTGTTACCATGACCTTCTGTAACGCCCTATACGGGCCCTGTAGGTACTGAAATAAATAAATAAATTATGTCAACAATCGGTAAATCATCAGTAGGCATCAGGTTTTTTCCTAGCGACTGCCACCTCTTCAAAACTATCACTTCCCCGAGAGACAAAGAAGGTTATAGACGAGCCTTAACGCTATTCTAGAGTGACGCCTGGTTTGGTCGAAGAAATTAAACACCACAAAATCTGTTTTTCCTTTAGGTGTCTAGAAAGAAAGATACTCTGTCATTTGATTAGAAACTGAACGAGCGCTTAAGATATTAAGTTCAGGGGTATAAATATTTAGGAGTTACTATCACTTTCATCTATTATCGTCCCGCCACATTAATAAAATCTGGGCGTCCGCCTGGGAAAAACATGGGTTTCTTCTACGGAAACTAAAAGCGACCACACCTTATATATAAATACTCGCGCATAATACATTCCTGAGGCCCCAACCAGAATACGCGAGCATATCTTGGGATCCTTTTACTTTACAAAAGGCAGGCAAAAGCGAGAAATGATTGAAAAAAAAACTGTTCATTCCTTTTTAACTTCTATCGTCGCAATGATTCACCAACTAAGGTCACGGCTAACAACAACATATTGTCTTTACAAAAGAGGAGAGAATCGCTAGAATAATTTTTATTTGGTTTTATTCCTCGCTAATAAACTTAACGTAAGCCCCAACTCATACACTCACCCCCTTTTATCACTACCAACGCGTGGCGATCAAAATCTTCACATATCACCATATTTTGCTCGCATAACGCTTTTTCAGCATTCGTTCTTCCCTTGCAATATTGCACCACTATGGAATGCGTTGCCTGAAAGTCTGCTAATGACTGATGATGTGAAAGCGTTTGAAAGTGTGTCGTTGAACCATTTTCTTTATATTGGTGCTGTATTTTAACGGCACACCAAAGTTGTATTGTGTACAGTGTTATCACTGTTCATTTTCTTTTCACGTCCTTGAATTTTCTTTTGTGCTATGTTCTTTTGTGTATTGTTGCAAACCCAACTGCTTGGTCCTCGAACTGCAACATATCTTAAATAAAATAAACCAAAAAGTAAAGCAATTCTTGAACCTAACTATCAAAAACTGTCAGCCTTTCCACTGAGGTGTACTATGGCGGGAATTATATATTATTGCGATAGCAATTATATGGACACTCCAAAGTGGATATCTGCTGCCGTCGCCGTCGTCATGAGGTTCCGTATGACGTCAACGGCGATGAAATTGTCGCCGCGCTTCGGACGCTGTATGTGCGAGTGAAAGGGCGCGAGGGACGCGCGCTTTCACGGGAAGTGAACGCACGTCGGAGATCAAACGCGCGTACTGCGCTGTGCTCCCTGAAGGGCTGCAGAATTAAGCGTCTCTTTCCTCCTTTACAATCACCATATACACAGAGAGCAAACGCAACTTCTTCCGTCGCGCGAAAGGCCGTTGGGGGACGGGATGGAGGGAGGGGAGGCGACGTTTAGCTGTGGCAACCTAATGTGCCGAAATGTGTGAAATCCGAGTAATCGTTAAACCGTAATCGTATATTCTAACGGAGATTAACCAAGAAGCTCTAGAACAAATTAGGAGAGTGGTGTGGGCCATAGAGGAAAATGGTATTGCCGACATTCAAGTTCCCATTCCATTCGTTCGCTGCTGCAGCCTCATCCCTGCGTTTTGACAGCGAGTTTCCGCAGTCACCGAGTGATATATGTTCATGTTTGCTTGTGCGCGCGTGAGAGCATGCTTTTTAATTTACTTAGTAATGTTTACAAGTTATATACGGCTTATAAAACTACTATTCTTACTTCGTATATAATTTGGTATCGGAATCGATTCTTCGGCTTTTGGGTGAAACTACGACACGAGTTCTTCTCGAGACTCCCTAATCGGCCGAAATGTGTGAAATCCGAGTAATAGTTAAACCGTAATCGTATATTCTAACAGATTAACCAGGAAGCTTTAGAACAAATTAAGAGAGCGGTGTGGGCCAGAGAGGAAAGTGGTATTGCCGACATTCATGTTCAGATTATCAGCAAAAAAGGCAGCTAGGCAGGCCATGTAATACATGCTGTATATAACCGCTGTGCGATTAGATTTACAGAACTCGTGTCAAGGGAAGGGAAGCTTAGACGAGCACGGCAGAGCCGCGTAAGTGTAAAGGACATCTGGGTGGTCGTTGTAGTAATCGCGCAAAGAGGCAGCGCGAGACCTGCGCCTGGCATCGTTGACCCCTGCTAGCGCATTCTTAGGGAGCGGCTTGGCAAAGATCTTGGCCCTGACCAGAGGTGGAAGTGACGCGTTTTTAGTGTCACTGGGGCCAGGCTTTATGCCTAGTTTGGAAAGAACACGTCTGCCTGTCGTTTTAAGCACTAAACGGGGTTGCTGCTGTTCGGTAGCTATAAATGAGCTCATCTACCATGTTATCAGCGCCCAGGTGGAGGAGCTGCTGGGTGCTGGCACAGTGAGGGATGCCAATCGGAGTCTTATAGGCCTGGCGGATGATGGAATCCATCTTGGACTTATCTGTATGACGAACAGTATGTAGAAGCGACTATGTGATACGACTGAGAATGAATATCTTGATCAGCTTACAAATGTCTGGTTCCTTAAACCCGTCTTTACGGGTGGCAATTCCACGAATGAGGCGTGCTATCTGCTGCACGGATGCTTTCGCCTTCATGATGGATGAAACCATTGTGCGTGTTGTTTGCAGCAGCATTCCTGAGATGCGGATGGTCTGCAGCTCAGGAAATCTCACGCCGTTGAGGTGAATGTCAAGGGTGACAAGCGATTGAGAAGGCTTAGCAGAGCGTTTCACTTCTTTGCGAAATACGAGGAACTCGAACTTTGCAAGTGAAGAAGTGAGCCCCATGGCCTCAGCATATGACTGTACGTTGTGAATAGCCTCTTAAAGGGCAGTCTGAAAGTCCCCGTCAGAGCCTTTGCAGGCCGAGATGGCAACATAGTCCGCGTAGAGGAGTGGGATATATTGGGGACTGATGCCAGCTTCGCCGGGAGCCGGGACATAGTGAGATTAAATAGGAATGGGAAAAGAATTGGCCCTTGATGGATGCCCCACGTTCCGAGCCCAATACAATCACTAGTAAGCTCGCCAGAGTCAGCTCTATCGCAAGGTTGGTCATAAACGCCCGGATAAAGCTGTATGCGAGGAAACCCGGAATGATGTAATTCATATTGGCCATGATGGCGGCGCGCGACACATCGTCGAATGCTTTGCTGACATCAAGCCCCTGGATGACCCTCGTGGCTCGCGTAGAGCGGGAGTCCAGGATATCGTACTGCAATTGGAGCATGAGGTCCTGCGCCGACACTGGCGCCTGAAGCCAAACATGGTGTCTGGGAAAAGGTTATTTCCGCGTGGGTAACGAGCCGATTAAGGACCGCATGTCCCTTGGCCTTTTCAATGCAGGAGGTCAGAGAAATTGGGCAAAGTTTCTCAAGGCTTAGAGCTTTGCCTGGCTTCGTTAGGAAAGTCACGCGAGCATGGTTCCATTCGTTAGGCAGCGTGCCTGAGGGGCACTGTTGATTCATCAGGTTTGCAAGGACTGCTATAGATGGCGCTTCGAGGTTTCACAGGATTTTTTAGTAGTGCAGGCAGCTTCAGGAGCAGAAGTGGTGCGTTGTTAGAACCATGAGTATTTTGACTTTTTTATGTCGGAATCGTGCAAGACATTAGGTGCACCCGAATACAGGAGAATAAGTTGAATATCTACATGGAGATTCAGATACCGTTGGTGCAGTTTCTGAAGAAGCACCACTTTGTGCCTGCGAATTGATTTACCAATTGATGAAAGCCGGATTTAGACGCGGATTAGCTATGTGTACGATCCAGAAGGTCGATCTGCAGACGAGACAATGAACATTATTTTAGGTCCTGACGAGGGACTCCGAGACCCCCTTGCGGGGGAGGAGCAGATGCAAAAAATTATGCTGGCTGAACTGCCCGTTAAGGCTATAACACAGTTTACACCATTGTGTGCGACCTGGTAAGCCGCATAGTTCTCAACCTCGTGCTACATCGTCGTGATCTCGCACCGGAGGGTACGATTGTGCTTCTGCCGATGCCACCAGCGCTGGAGCCCGATGGGAGCAGCCCACAAATGGGCGTGGCGGTAGTCCAGCACGGGGGTGGTGAGCGGCTTGGAGGTCAGCTGTTGTGGTCTTTGATTTCGCGAGAAGGGAAGTGATGATGATGATGATATATATTGTTTTGTGGCCCAAGGGCCAGCTATGGCCAAAGAGCGCCAAGACGTGGTGTACTAAGTGAGCAATGGTGTTATCAATGACAGTGGGTATGTGTAGGGTGGCTGTAAAGGGGCCTAAAATCCTGCGCACTAAAGGTGCTTAAAAAACAAAAATAAAAAGATCATAACAATGACGTGATAGGGGCGCAATGAATATATTACAGTATAAAAAAGTTTAAGTGATATAAGGCACTACTGCCTCACAGAGACCCTTAGAAGCAACGGCCTGGAGGAGAGTGAATTTCAAACATGCTGTCGCAGCAGCGTCCTCTGGAAGAGGATGCCGCTACGAATCTCTCGGGCGAAAAACTTTCAAAATGTCGATGTCGTTTAAAAAAGCTAAAACTGAATCGTGCTGAAATACCGGGTCATTATGTAAAAACATCGCTGGATGGAGGGGTATATTCTCTCTATAGGCTTGAACAAAGTGCTTTTTCCTTTCAGGTTCTATTAATGGACACTGTACAAGGATGTGAAGTACTGTAAGTGCCTCCCCACATCTAGTACAGGTCGGGGTACGCCTCCAGACAACAGGTAATTGTGCGTGCCGTAAGTGTGTTCTATTCTGAGCCTACAGAATAGGACATCATTTCTTCTAGATTTCGTGGTCGATGGCCAGTTCCCTAAGCGAGGCTTGATTAAATGGAGTTTGTAATGAGTCTGGGCGTCCCACAAACGTTGCCAGTGGACTCGAAGTCTCTTACGTAGATATGGCTTCACATCGGTAACAGAGACGGGCATAGATGTGTTGCCAGCTTTTGCCTCGATGGATGTGGCAAGCTGGTCTGCCAGTACATTTCCCTCGATGTCTCGGTGTCCTGGCACCCAGCACACCACAATATGCTGCCCGGACGCATAAATATTACATACGAGCGAATAAAGCGATACTATTACAGGATGTTTGTGCCTTTTAAGAGATTTTAAGGCTTTTACTACGCTCAGCGAGTCTGTGTAGATGATTGCTTTTGGTATTTTCGATTCCGTGATATGTTTAAGAGCCGACAGTATTGCATAAGCCTCTGCTGTGAAAATGCTCGTTTGGGGGTGCAGGGTGTCGGCATCTGAAAATGATGGGCCAACCGCTGCATAAGAGACGCCGGCATGAGACTTTGATCCATCGGTGTAAAATTCCGGACAGGATTATTTATGCTGCAGTTCAAGGAAGTGCATTCGGATGTGTGTAACCGGGGCGTGCTTCGTAACATGTAAAAAAGACAAATCACAGTCTACAATCTGCCACTGCTACGGTGGGACCTCTATAGTGGGTGTCATTAGACGATGTTCAAAGATTGGGACATCCATTTCCTCGGCCAGACTTCTCACACGCAACGAGAAGGGCTCTCTTACTGCAGGCCGGTTATGAAAGAGGTGGGAGCTGGAAAAATCATTTACGGTGGATTATGTGGGATGTTGACTGTTAGCATTCACTCTAAGGAAATACATGAAAGCTGTGTAGGTCCTCTGCAAGTGGAGTGACCACTCATTGGATTCGACGTAAAGGCTTTCTACAGGGCTTGTCCTAAATGCACCTGTAGACAAGCGAATACCTAGATGGTGGACGGGATCCAGCATCTTCAACGCGGTTGCAGTGGCTGACTGATAAATTATAGCCCCGTACTCAAGGCGTGTTCGTATGAGGCTTTTATACAAATTTAACAGACACTTTTTGTCACTACCCCATGTAGTGTGCGACTACACTTTTAAAATATTCATTGTTTTCATGTACTTGCTTTTTAGATGTTTTAGGCGTGGTATGAATGTTAGCTTTGTGTCAAGAATTATGACTAAGAATTTATGTTCCGTTTTTACAGGTAGACGCTGTCCTTGCAGGTCAATGTCGGGGTCGGGGTACAGTCCTCTCTTTCTATAAAAAAGGACGCAGGAGCTCTTTTGTAGATTTAGGCAGAATCCATTCTCGTCTGCCCATTTAGCCACCTTGTTCAGACCAAGTTGAACCTTGCCGCTCACAGATTGCAAGGTTGCACGATTAAAATCCAATCTGTACATCATCGACATACGTTGAATAAAACATGTTGCGTGGGATGTATAGACGCAAGGAATTCATTTTTATAATGACGAGAGTGCAACTGAGCACCCCACTCTGTGGCACTCCAGTTTCCTGCACAAAATATCGTGATAATGCACTGCCAACCCGAACACGGAATGTGCGATTCAGCAGGTAACTTTCAATGACATTTAACATATTACCATGTATACCAATGTGGGAGAGGTCTCTCAGTATACCAAACCGCCATGTGGTGTCGTAGGCCTTTTCCATGTCTAGGAACACAGATAAAAAGAATTGTTTGTGAACAAAAGCTTCACGTATCTGTGCCTCTATACGTATCAAATGGTCAGTGGAGGATGGACCCTCGCGAAAACCCCACTGGTATGGGTCAAGCAGCTTGTTTGATTCTAGGAAATGTATCAGACGGCGGTCTATCATTTTCTCGAAAGCTTTGCCGAGGCAGCTTGTTAGAGCTATGGGCCGGTAACTCGATACGGAAGATGGATTCTTGCCCTGCTTCAGGATAGGGATCACTATGGCCGCTTTCCAGGCAGAGGGGATCTCGCCGGAGGTCCAGATAGAGTTATAGAGACAGAGAAGGGTTTTCTTCGTTTCAGAGCGCAGGTTCTTCAACATTTCGTAGAGTATGCGGTCAGAGCCTGGGGCAGATTGGTTGCAACACGTGTGTGATGCATGCAGCTCTGCTAGGGAGAAAGGTAGGTTATATGGCTCGTTTCCGGTGCTCTTTCGGTCTAGTTTTTGTTTTTCTATTGCTGATTTGTATCTTTTAAACGCTGGAGATAGTGTGATGAACTGGACACATGTTCAAAATGTGCACCCAGATGGTTCGCTTGGTCCTCCAGGCTGTCTCCCTGCGTGTGTGCCAGGGGAGGCGGATGTGTTTGTCGTCCTCTTACTCTATTGAGTCTGTTCCAAACCTTGGCCTCATCCGTGTACGAATTAATGCTTGATAAGAATTTTTTCCAGCTGTCTCTCCTGGCTTGTCTGCGCGTTCTCCTACTTTGGGACTTGATTTTCTTGAAATTGAAAAGGTTTTCAGCAGTAGGGGAATCGCGAAGCTGCCTCGATGCTTTGTTCTGCTGCCTCGATGCTTTGTTCTGCTGCCTACGCACGTTCCGGCATTGTTCATTCCACCACGGAACACGGCGTTTGCTAGAAAGTCCACCTTTTTGGGGAATGCACTTTGATGCTGCATCAATTATAAAGCTAGTAAAATACTCGACGGCATCGTCAACTCCGAGCGAAGACACGTCATCCCACCAGATCGTACTGGTACGTGTTTGGAATTTCTCCCAGTTCGCTGCATCGACCTTCCACCGGGGGGCATGTGGTGGAGACTCGTATTGTCTTGTTTCTCTCAGCAGTACTGGGAAATGGTCGCTCCCGTAAGGGTTTTTTATAACTTCCCATTCAAGTTCTCAAAATAGAGACGGGGAAGCTATCCTAAGATTAATAGAAGAAAGGTTCTATTTGCGATACTGTAAAATGTATGTTCCTTCTTATTCAGGAGACACGCACCAGAGGAAAAAAGAAATTTTTCAACAAGACGACCTCGCACATCGATAGGAGAGTCGCCCCACAGACTGCTGTGTGCATTGAAATCGCCAAGAACAAGATAATGTTCTGGCAATTCGTCTATAAAGGACTGAAATTCATGTTTGTGTAAGTGGTAATGTGGGGGTATTTAAAGCGAGCAAATGGTGATGAGTTTGTTCAGAAGGACAAGTCAAACTGCCACTGCTTCAAGGGGCGTTTGTAGCTGCAATCGTTGACATGCTATGCTTTTGTGAATTACAATGGCAACACCGCCTGATGATGCGAAAGCATCATCGCGATCTTTACGAAACGTAACATACGTCGGAGATAGTTTGTATGTTTTGATTTTAAGTGCGTTTCCTGTACACACAGCACTTTTGGATTGTGTTGGGTAAGAAGGTCTTGGATATCGTCGAGGTTCCTAATAAGGCCTTAGACGTTCCATTGTATGACTTGTGTATCCATAATAAAAGTAAATTGGTGCTGTGTGTACAAAAAAGGAAGTGTTGCCTTAGATTACAGAGCCGATTGCGGCTCTGTAATTTTGGTTTTGTCTTTTTTAGAGCGGTCTAAAGAATTTGGCCGCTCTTTAGGTGCTGGCTGCACCACCTTGCTTGGAGTAGTGTCGATAGCCTCTTGCGAAGCGCTGGACACTTGCTCTAACGAGCGATGTGTACGTCGTGTAGCCTTCGCCTCGAGGGACGAAGGCTGTGGCCTCACCAGCCCGGAAGCTGATGGGTCCTCGTTAGCCTCTGAGCTGCGATGGCTGCTGCCAGCGCTAGTGGAGGACTCTGGTGTGGCCGATTTCAAAAAGGGCAGGGCAACCTTAGCTGCTCCCCACCTTGGGGGCGGGTGGCAGCCGCCTCAGTACGCTGCGCGTGCTTTGGGCGACCGCCGGGGTCCGTCGTGATGCTGCCCCCTGTTGCACCACATCGGCAAAAGAAGTTTTCATTGAAAATGAAGGTGACAAACACTGTCGTGCTTCCCGGAAACTGATATTCTCTTTGACTTTGATTGTAATTATATCTTTTTCTTTCTTCAACGCTGCGCAAGATCTGGAATATGCAGGGTGGTCGCCATCGCAGTTCGCGCAATGGGCCTCAGCAGTACATTCGTCAGCAGAGTGATCTTTTGTAGCGCATTTCGCACAAGTTTGTCATCCTCGGCAGCTTTGAGAGGCATGGCCAAACCTCTGACACTTGTAGCAGCGTCGTGGATTTGGAATGTAAGGTCTTACACGCAGTTTAAGGTAGCCTGTTTCTATTGCATCCGGGAGTGTGCTAGAGCCAAAAGTAAGTACTATGTGTTTGGTTGGTAGTTCTTTGTTGTCGCGCCTGATTTTTATGCGTTGTACATTTATAACGTTTTCTTCTTTCCAACCATTCAGAAGTTCATCAGTCAAATCCATGAGGTCGCCATCTGAAACCACACCCTTGACGGTGTTCATTGTTCGGTATGCACTCACAGATATGGTTTTATCGCCAAAAGCCACCAGGTTTGTAAGTTTCTCGTGCTGCATTTTGTCTTTTACTTCAATCAGAAGGTCACCACTTGCCATCTTGGTGGCTTTGTAGCCAATTCCATTGACTTCCGTGTGACATTTTGAAAGCAAGAAGGGTGAAATGTTTTTCGCTTTCTTGTCAGTGTTTTCACAGTCAATCACGTGGAAACGTGGGAAAATTTCGTTGGTCTTTGCGAAGAAGTTCAAGGATTCATCGGTGCGCCCTCTTTTTATGAGAGGGCGATCAGGCAGTTTGGGGTATGAGGATGCCATACAAATTAAATTGATTTCGGCAGCAGTGGCAGCCACCCACCGCGGAGCCCAACATGGGGACGCGACAGGGTTGTTATGAACAAGACCTGCCAACGCCAGCTGTACACAACCACTATAACCAAATATGATATAACCAAGAGTGGCTGTCTCAAACAAGGTTAACCCTAGCTGCCTGGAAAATCAGAAATTCAGAAGTGAGAAGGAGACAGGAAAGATTGAAAGTGAGAGAAAAAGACGAAGATTGAAGAGGAGGACAGGAAAAGGCAACTGCCGATTTCCCCCGGGTGGGTCAGTCCGGGGGTGCCGTCTAGTGAAGCCGAGGCTAAAGGGATGTGTTGCCTCCGCCGAGGGGCCATAAAGGTCCAAACACTCGGCTTCGGTTCAACCCCCAGGATCCCCTTTTTCCCGGACACGGCTAAGCCGCGCACCTTATGTGCGGGAGGGTCCTACCCTCATGTCCTCGGGTACGTGGTAGAAGGGAGGTGGTCCACTCGGAAAGGTCAGCAGTTTTACTAGGGACCTTACGCTCTCGAAGGCGGTGGAACTTACTCCAATTAGTGTGAAAATTATGGAGTTTTACGTTCCAAGCGCACGATAAAATTAGGATGCACGCCGTAGTTTGGACTTGCTTACACGTCGGTACTTTGTTAACGTCCTTCGCCCTTTGTTCTTAACGCGAGTCTTCTCTTATGAAGATGGTGCCGTCGTTGGCAATGGTCATAAGCATGTTGGCGTGCTCTCTTCTGTTGTGGCGTCGCCACGTTCCAAAGTCAAGGATAATGAGGTACTGGGTGTCTCCTTCGCCTCCTTGCATTCAGGGTCCATCCTGTAGAGAATCGGATGTGGTGCACTGTCTCCAAAAATCTTTTGGTCAGGACGTCTCGGTTTAAAATCATCATTGTAAAAACAATCGCAAACCATGACAATCGAAACAAGCGTGAATGAAACCAAACCAAACAAACGCGAGCGAGAGCTGACTGAGCCGACGATAGTACGGAACGAGTGGTCCGGCTGAGACTAGCTACGAGTATCATCGTGCGGTCGGGTAGGTCCGCATGACAGCAGTTTCCCGCGCGCCAGCCACTGAAGTGGCCGCTGTCATTTGTCTCCGCCGTTCGTGGCTGGTGTCTTTCACGTCCCGCTCCGTGGGCACTCTTTCATCTTTCGCTGTGCTCGTTTGCTCGGTTACGTGGCCGACACTCGCCGCAGGATGGGGCTACTAAGAGCTGTGCTCTAAAATCAAGTTGGAATCATTCTGGTATAACGCGTTACTAACATGTGGAACACACCAGTAAGCTCGGTCGTTGAGCACTCGATTAGATGACGAATGGATCAAGAAAGTGAAAATACCCCCGTGAGACTTGCATAATGAGGAAGTCTGAAATGATTGATCTGGCAAGACGACGCCAATTCAGGCTGTTGCAATGACGCGGATATTCTTTGGCATTGAACCACTGCACCAGGCTACTGAATATCCTGCGTGAGTAGTTCTCACTAACACGTCACCGCCACTTCCCGTTTCTCTGACGTCTTTCGATTCACGAGAGAAGCCACATACAAATTGCATGCATTTTGCAAATGTCTCGAAGGAGATATATATGCACAGTGACGCACTTCCCAGGAGCTAGTCATGTTCAGCCTTACAGAATGTATGCGTCTTAAAAGATGATCACGAGATATATTAGATACGCTGTGCTCTCCAAGTCCTTTTCGCACGACTGCTAAGCTGAATGCGATGCAGGAATGCGATACAGATGTAGTAAATTCTCGTGGCAATTGTGTAAAACGGACTCTCAGCTACTCAGAGACGAGATTTTTAGCCAGTAATTATAGGAAGCAATTTAACGTAATAAACGAGACCGGACACCTAATATAAGAGCAGAATGACAGTTACTGATGTAGCGAGTCAAAATGAAAACCATTAATCAGTCTAGCTTACCAAGATATCAAGAAAAAATGAAAGAAAGGAGGCCATGGGAAATGCTTGAGCAACTTATGGTACTTAGAGGCACCGACTGTTGAGGAGGCCCCGCAAGAAGGGCCCTTGCAATTGAAAAAGAACAGGCTTGCTTTCACCACATTGAGTTCACCGAGAAAAGCAGATGTGAATTAGCAGAAAAAAGAAAACTGGGCCATCGTTTTTTTTGGCATTTTAACCGCACGCGTTTTTTTCGGGTTTATGGCACGACATGGTTAATGGTGAATAAGTCTTTGGTGGTCCCAATGACGTGAAGCGTTTCTTGCGCCAAGGATACCCAATAGATTCTCTGTGGCTTGCAATTTTTAGTCAAAGTCTTTGCTTATTCATGATCGAAAACAATTGCATTCGTGGGTTTAGGCTAGTACGATCTGAAGTGGAACTGTTAGCCCATGCTAATGATGTAGCTATGTTGCATGGAAAAAGAAAGCATAACTGACGCATGGAAAGGCGCGAAAAAATACGGAGAGGTCAGAGGAAGCTTAGCGAAGTGGGAAAACTGCCAGGTGCTTTGGCATGGCGAGAGGCCCACAACTGCAGCCACTATTGCCAACATCCCCGCTGGGAACATACTCCCGTAATATACCCTGGAGTGCTAGAAGAACAAGATATACACTTAACCATTAATTTACTTACGTTGAGTGGGATGCACCAATTAGAACCCAAATAAGTTAGGTGGTTGAGGTCATGCTTGAGTTCGTGGCAATCAGTAGGACTAGTAATTTTGCGCCCAATCCTAATGTCAGCGTCACAGATTTAAAATATGACTTCACTGTAAACGTGCTTACAGACACTTCTAAGGCGGTACTAGCGTAGCTTCCACAGAATAGCCTGCTAAGCATGGAACAAAGTAAAGTTGACACAAAGCCTTCGCATGCTGTCACGTGACGTCAACTGTGTAATCAGCCACTGTATTTTGCATTTCGCACCAAACCTTTGTTGATTAAATACGCTACGTTTCTTGAAAGCGTGTTTTATTGAGTTGACCGTTGCAGAGAAGCCTCATTCGCTTTTTCTCATGCAATAAAAGTTAATTTTTTGTTGACGCCTGAATAATGTGACACGGAAAGCATTGTATGCCTACGCACATTTCTTGAAAAAGAATACATCTTTCCATAATTCAACCTTGATAGGTGTGAGCAGTATACTTTGGGAGTATTGGTGATATATTTCTTTGATTTCTGTGGTGCACATGTCATATTCGCTTGCTTGGACAACATCCTTGTATGCTTTCTGTAAAAATTCTATATTTTCCGCGTCAAAAGAGATGTTTATGCACTTAACCGGCGACGGTTACTCCTCCTACATTTAGAATTGGGTTCCAAGTGATACGAATATTCCGATCCAACAACAGGAAAGGGACAACACATTTCAAGCTCACGTATGCAAAATCGCAATTTAAATATGCAAAAATAACGTTCTTAAGCCGCGAATATGTTAGAGACCATCTTGCGGCAGTAAGAAAAAAACATTTTGCACATCCAAATCATATCTCCGAATCTATCTGAAGTGAAGTTCTCGTGAAGCAGTAAATCAAATGCTATAAATTTGCCCATTTCCTTACTGCCCTCTTTGCGTAAAGGAAACTGGTGCTCGAGCATGTGCTCGCGCGCACCCAGGTTTCGCAATGTGACACACACGGTGATAATCTCAAAGATCTAGTTGGCGTTGCTATGATAGCAATAGGCGTGCAATTCGAGCCTAATGGTCATTGCATTATTCCGCTGCAACTAGAGACCCAGGTCATGAGCTACTCGGCAATACAGCAGCACGTAGCAGCCATGGTCAGCAAAGGATGATCATCAGCCATGATCAGGAGAAGGTTCCCAATGAAGCCTAAGCTTTAAAGGTGACATTCCTCGTTATGAAGTCATTCGGATATCGAACATTTCCGAAATAGCCAAGGGAACATGTTAACAAATTGGATCATGGAAACACGAATATGGGCTAATAAAAAAAAGAAGAACCTCAGAAAGATAGTTACGAGCTAATGCTAATTAAATACTAGGCTTCGGTAATTTCGAGCTCAATCATTTTTCAGAAAGCTATGCTAAGCGCACGCTGCACTGTTTTGCTAGTATTCTTAAGGTCATACATCCGAGGTGTTACTCTCTTCGTGAGAATCTTGACGTCATTTGACGCTTCTTTCTAACACAAGGCTCCTGGAGATAAATCATATAGGCTTGATCGTCAGCAAATTCTCAGAATTAAGGCTTTGAAACGCAAGGAATGTGCTTCTGTATAGTGCAATTCATTCCAACTGAATCACCGTGGAGCGAAAGAAAAAATGAACAAACTTGGCAAAAAATCCGGCAGAACCAATCTCAAGAAGAACGCCAACGTAAATGCGGTTATCATTCAGGCAATGCATTGACGGAGCGCACTGCACCCGCCGAAACGCGTCATGTATCAGGCATGTGTAGAGACGGCTTGCTCTCTCACGCCTGCTTTTAGACAAAGTAGCATGATACACCGTAGCATGATACCTTCTTGGTGATTGTGCGAATATGTATTCAGACAAGATTACCTGAATATATGTGACGTGGGTTTGATTTCACCGAGCACAATTAAATTTTATTGCGATAGCAATTATATGGACACTCAAAAGCAGATTTCTGCCGTCGGCGTCGCCGTCGCCGTCGGCGTCGCCGTCGCCGTCGCCGTCGCCGTGAGGTTCCGTATGACGTCAATGGAGATGAAATCGTGACCGCGCGCTGCCGAACGCTGTATGTGCGAGTGAAAGGGCGCGAAGGACGCGCTCTTTCACGGGGAGTGAACGCACGGCGGAGAACAAACGCGCGTTCTGCGCCGTGCTTCCTTAAGGGCTGCAGAAGTAGGCGTCTCTTTCCTCCTTTACAATCACCATATATGTAGAGCAAACGCGCCTTCTTCCGATGCGCGAGACGCCGTGGGGGAGGGGGGGAAGGGGGAGGGAAGGGAGGCGACGTTTAGCTGCGGCACCAAGTGCCTATTTATATCACAGGCTCCGGCAACAGTCACCAACGCCGCACGCATTTTGAGCGAACGCGGGCAAAACGCCGACGGCGTCGACAACAGTTCTGCGCGTTGCCGGTGCTGCTGCATGTCCAAGTTTATACAGCTGATAAAGCTAATATCATTACTCCGTATAGCTCTCTACAAATTTGCTATCGCAATTGATGCTTCACCTTTCAGGTGAAACTGCGACAACTTTTTTGATTTCTTTGTCATTGCAGAGCGCCACGTAAGCACTAGCACATACCCAGCAATACAAGTTAGCAAAAACCGGGCTAAGTGAAGATAGCACATGCCCAATGTCACATACCCGTGACCCATGTTGGCCCGACGAGTGGCTCCGTACCTGGTTCCCTCATCAGAATAATAGCCCGATGCTTTAATCCTTACACCATATACAACCTAGAAACTCAAGTCGGCGGGAAAGCATGCAGGAGGCCCAGAGATACAGACATACAGATATGCAGACAGATCGAAATCCCTCGGATAGTGCCTGAGGTATCCTAAGTGTGGGGCTGCGGCTGAAACAGCGCGATTTATTTCCATAAATTTAGCTTGAGAAGCTTGCGATCGGCGTTTTCCTTCCTTTTGGTCTCCCCGAACATAACGGCTGCAAATTAAGGGTAAAGAGACGGCTGGCGGTATGTAGCTGAGGGTTCTTCTTTGACGAGCAAAACACATTGGGATAATAGAATGTTAGTGGCGCGTGCTTGTCGCAGTGTACGGCTCCTGGATGGAACAGACGTGCGGCTTATGAAACTGGCCAATTCTATCTGCCACGAGGAGTGGCGATAAGAACCTAGCAATACCTGCCCCGTGTCAAACCTTGGTCGTCCGCGGTGCGCTGTCCCGAAGCTCTTTTGGTGGCGCGCTTTCAAGTGGGGTCAAGTGGGACAAACGCGATTGGTGGTAATCAGATGCGTCTTGCTAGCCGGCTGCCACCGTGCAAACACGGGGGCCGAGTGGTGACGCGAACAGCCCCGGAACGCATAACTGCACCCATTAATGAACAAAGTTGTCCTCCAGGGGGGTGACAATTGGTGCGGTGGCACGTGTGTCTTTCATGAGGTCCTTTGGTGGTGAAAACTAAGAGGTGTGTGTCAGTCTCGGGCCGCAGACGCGAATTGGCTGCAGCGGGCATTGATAGGCTATCAATGAATTGCCTGTAGGCTCGTGTAAAACGCGATCTCACTGCGGTCTAATTATTGCGTTCGCATTACCAGTGAGCTTTCCCCAATTTAGAGGCATCCCATTCTTGAATGCAAAAGGCCGGCCTATCTCGAAGGCATGCAGTCTAAGACATCGCCACAATTTAGGAATGCAATCGCATGCTTAGGGAGTTAGTGGTGCTAAGTTATTTCCGGGTTTCAAAGAGATGTCCGTTGTAGCGGTAGACGCGGACGGAAAACCACTCGCGAGCGGCACCGTGAAAACTGAAAAAATACTGAAAAACTGAAAACAGAACCGTCAAAATACTGCACATGACCAATCTAACGGAGGAAGACCATATTAAATATAATTCTTTTATTGCGATAGCAATTATATGGACACTCAAAAGCAGATTTCTGCCGTCGGCGTCGCCGTCACCGTCGCCATCGCCGTCGCCGTGAGGTTCCGTATGACGTCATTTGGAGATGAAATCGTCGCCGCGCGCCGAACGCTGTATGTGCGAGTGAAAGGCCGCGAGGGACGCGTCTTTCACGGGGAGTGAACGCACGGCGGGGAACAAACGCGCGTTCTGCGCCGTGCTCGCTTAAGGGCTGCAGAAGTAGGCGTCTCTTTTCTCCTTTACAATCACCATATATGTAGAGCAAACGCGCCTTCTTCAGACGCGCGAGAGGCCGTGGGGGAGGGGGAGGGAAGGGAGGCGACGTTTAGCTGCGGCACCAAGTGCCTATTTATATCAGAGGCTCCAGCAACAGTCACCAACGCCGCACGCATTTTGAGCTAACGCGGGCAAAACGCCGATGGCGTCGACAACAGTTCTGCGTGTTGTTGCTACCAAAGCCGCTCACCTTACTTCGTATGACATTGCTGTGCTGCTATCGCATTCATTGCTTCGCCCTTAGGGCGAAACTGTGACATTTTTTCACATGCAGCACAGCTTACACATGGTGCACCAATTCAAAAACACACGCCTGTATTCCATGCACATACGGAAAAATTATTACAGCCTAACGTAAGAACTGATGGTCTTGTTTAGCTTGATGATCATCATGGCGATTAGTCATCCGGGATCTCCATATTGTGTTGTGCTATGGACGATGAGCAATCACAATGGCAAAACGCAAGTCATGGAAGCGTCTGTTTAATGGGTGAACCTGTTCCCACGAAAACTCAGCACAAGGATAGCGTCGAGGATACTCATCGATCGTCTAAGTCTGAAGTGCGGATCATGTGCCATGGCTATGTATACTTGGTTGTTCATTTTATTTTGGAATCGCTGTCTTTGACGAAGTGGATGAGTACTTCTGGCGACTGCAGGCGTCGTTTAAGCAATAGGAATGCTCAGAGTTGCACCGCTTCCCACTTAACCTCCGACTTTGTAAAGTATTTTGAAAGTGTTCGCTGAAACACCCAGTATATGCAATTTTCACTCCCTTATTGAAGGGTTCAAGTTCTTTGCTAAATATTGTCACTGATACCTGTGCTTTTACTCTGTAGAATTGCACAATTCTTCTTGGGACGGGGATTTCAACGTGGAGCAGGTGTTTTTTGGTCACTCGCGACGATGCCTTCCATACCTCATCTGGTCTCTACGCCGATAAAAATATTCCGGCTTGCGTGAGGTGGCAAAGGGACCATATTCAAGCACAGTCAACGCATGGTGATGCAGAGAGCTCTGCGGTTGAATCGCTGTATCGCTTGGTCTTTTAATAGCGTAATCTACTTGTACTTCATGTCGACGATTGCGCTGTGTTTCTTCAAGAAGTTCATGCCAAAATTTACGTCTTGTAAGCATTGTTGCAAGATAACGAAGGTAGCAGGCTAAGTCTGGTCATGATTGTGTAGTGCCAGTGACACCTACGCGATCGCCCCAGGAAAGAAAACGAGGTGAGGCGAAGCCATGACTGGCGCGGGAGCTTAATTGAATGGGAACCGAAGAAACACCAGATCAGTTGAGTGTAAGCTCCGGTGCTGGAACAGCGTCTCGTTGTCTCTATCTCTCTTGTGCTCCACAATTGGTGACCGCGGATGCGTGGATCAACGCAAAACTTGTGCCTCGTTGCAACGCGCCACATTCTTCTTCTTTCTGGGGTTTTACGTGCCAAAACCAGTTCTGATTATTAGCCACGCCGTAGTGGAGGGCTCCGGATTAATTTTGACCACCTGGGGTTCTTTAACGTGCACTACAACGCAAGCACATGGGCGTTTTTGCATTTCGCCTCCATCGAAATGCGGCCGCTGCAGCCGGGATTCAATCCCGCGACCTCGTGATTAGCAGAGCAACGCCTTAGCTGACTGAGTCACCCCGGCGGGTACCAACGTGCTACAGAAAAATGTCACAGTTTCGCCCTAAGGGCGAAGCAATGAATGCGATAGCAACACAGCAATGTCATACGAAGTAAGGTGAGCGGCTTTGGTAGCAACAACACGCAGAACTGTTGTCGACGCCATCGGCGTTTTGCCCGCGTTAGCTCAAAATGCGTGCGGCGTTGGTGACTGTTGCTGGAGCCTCTGATATAAATAGGCACTTGGTGCCGCAGCTAAATGTCGCCTCCCTTCCCTCCCCCTCCCCCACGGCCTCTCGCGCGTCTGAAGAAGGCGCGTTTGCTCTACATATATGGTGATTGTGAAGGAGAAAAGAGACGCCTACTTCTGCAGCCCTTAAGCGAGCAGGGCGCAGAACGCGCGTTTGTTCTCCGCCGTGCGTTCACTCCCCGTGAAAGACGCGCCCCTCGCGCCCTTTCACTCCCACATACAGCGTTCGGTGCGCGGCGACGATTTCATCTCCAAATGACGTCATACGGAACCTCACGGCGACGGCGACGGCAACGCCGACGGCAGAAATCTGCTTTTGAGTGTCCATATAATTGCCATCGCAATAAAAGGAAGTGGAGCCATGTCTATACCGACAATGAACGCCAGCCAACCTCGACCAACCCGGAAGCCACTGACCCCGCTTCAACCGCTGCGGCTCGTCATCCGCCTGCCAGAATTTGGGGAGCGGAACCCCACGGCGTGGTGCATCCCAGCAGAAGCCCGTTTCGAACTCTCGCTGAAAACGTCACTGGCCAAAAAGTACCTCCTTGGGGTCGACGCGCTTCCTGCGGCCGTCATCGACGTGATTGCTGACCTTCTCCTTTCGTTTGCGTAAAACCTCCCATGGTCGTCTTATGATGCAGCCAAGGCCGCCATACTGGATCGTATAGCTAATCGGAATGCCCAGGAATACAAGAGCTACTCTCATTCGAACAGATGGGCAATCAACGCCCAAGCCAGCTATTGCGCTGCATGCTTAACCAGTCGGCTCACGCGCTTCCACACGGACAACACCTTCGTACGTGAGCAATTTCTGCAGCGCTTGCCCACCCAATTCCAGACGGTGCTCGCGGCGACTTCAGTGCAAGATGTGTCAGAGCTCCCTGCTTTGGCCTACAGGGTGAGGGAAGCTGTGATTCCACTTCCGCTAGTTGCAGCTGTGACGCCGGCGTCAGCGTCACCCAGTGCGCGTTCTTCACCTCCAAACATCCCACAGACGCTATCGAAAACATTCGCGGCCGCTGAGCTGTGCGATAGACAGGACAAACTCCTGGTTGCTACTAGTCGTAGGCATGGTTCTCCTGGTTTCCGTCGTCATCGCCGATCTCCATCTCGTCAACGCGGTATACCGGGTGCATCAGATCAGCCAGCCATCTGCTGGTATCACCGCCGTTTTGGAGCGCAAGCACGTCGCTGCCTTCTGCCTTGCACTTGATCGGAAAATCGTTCAGCCAACCGCTAACGACGACCAGTGGTCACGGCCCCACCCCATGTCGCCTCTTCTACGTGATCGATAAGGTCACCACTGTGCACCGCTTCCTGAATTACACCGGTGGA
This sequence comes from Dermacentor silvarum, assembly GCF_013339745.2. Classification (NCBI taxonomy): domain Eukaryota; kingdom Metazoa; phylum Arthropoda; class Arachnida; order Ixodida; family Ixodidae; genus Dermacentor; species Dermacentor silvarum. The sequence continues at coordinate 69,414,003 of NC_051158.1, forward strand.
CAAGTCAGCATTCTACCTGCTACACGAGCGATCGCACAGCTGCTCCTATTCTGTACATGCAAGCTCTGATTGGAACCCGAGTTCCGTTATTTCGACAACGGTCGCTCACCCCGGTGTTCGCGCCACACAACTCCTCATTTCTTTGCGATAAGTGTGGCCTCGCATTAACGCCAATGTGCGCGACTGGGCACGTGGATGTGGACCCTGTCAATGTGAAAAAGTTCATAGTTATCCTGTTCCCCCAGCACCACAGTTTCTTCAACTTGATCATCGTCTCGACGTTGTCCACATCGACTTTGCTGGACCCGTACCACCTCGTCCGAGATTTAACTACTTGCTCACCTCTATCGACAGGTTCGCCCGTTGGCCAGAAGCAACGCCTAATCAAGACAGCTCTGCTGCAACGGTCGCGGCAACTTTTGTCACAACATGGCTTGCCCGCTTCGGCTGCCCTACCAACATTGTTACTGACAGAGGACAGCAGTTTGAGTCCGCTCTCTTTCAAGAGCGCCTGCGCTTGCTTGATATGAGTGTCTGGGCACGCTCATCTGCCATCCCCAAGCGAATGGCCTCGTGGAACGCTTTCATCGACATCTTAAACCCATCGCAATGGGTTTAAAGTCTACCACTGGTTCTTCTGAGTATCCGGTGTGCCTTGCAGTCGGACATCGGGTGTTCGAAAGTCCAGCTCGTCTACGGTACTACGCTCCGTCTGCCTAACGACTTCTTTTCACCACAACATTCGTCTGCTCTGTATACTGATGAATATGTCCACCTTCTTCGAGACCTCTTCCGGATCTAGAGCCCTGTCCGACGCGTACAGTTCCAGCACGCACACCACATTTCAATTGACCTCGCCAACGCAACCCACGTCTTCGTGCGCTATGGATCGATTCGGCCTGCTCTTCACCCACAACCCCCTCGGAACCTCTACGGTACTGGTGAGACGCGAGTCCGCATACATCGTGATCATTCATGGAACACCTGACACTATCGCACCTGACCGGCTGAAGCCAACCTACTGCGAGGCCACTCCCATGGTCGCATCCCTCAATTCAGCCCCGGACGTCTCTTTTCCGGTCGGTGGTCACGCTGCTTCAGTCCGCCGAGCTTCATAGACGTGCTGATGTGGGTTGCAGACCATGCTGCTCTCTAGAGGTGGAGCTATGTAAACCAGCGACATCTACGCGATCGCCCTAGGCAAGAAGACGACGTCAGGCGATGCCACCAGCAGCGCGTGAGCTTAGTTCACTGGGAACTGAATAAAAATAAGATCAGTTGAGTTTGAGCTCTGGTGCTGGAACAACGTCTCGTTCTCTTTCTATCATGTGCTCCACAAATGATATTGGTTGCCGTGCTGATCGCAGTCAGCGTTATTAAGTGTCCTTCAGCTGTGCTGATTTCAGGACCTACAAAGGTAGATTTAACTTCTTGCAACTTGGTGGCAGAGGGTACACTCATGACTGAGCGGTCGGTTCCATTGTGCTCCAAAGCGGTGAAGTCGTGGCCGTCGAGAACCAAGCCGAGGTCGGTGTTCCTTTCTCTTTTATTTGAGTTATTTCGTGGCATCAGGTCATGACTACGTAGCATTGTCCTGTAGTAGTATTGGCTTTGAGGCTTCCTTCTGGTGGCGTTGTATTGTCATTACATCCTTGGGACGGTCTTTTGGCGTCTTAGCCGGTGGCAGAGCATCTTCATCATTTCGAGGAACAGAACCCACAGCTCTATTGGTTGCCGCTTTTAGTTTTCCGAATATGAATTTCGGACCGGCTATAGGATGGGCCAATGTATGGTCCGCGCTGCATTAGGTATAGCGCCCTGATTACGGCTAACGGAAAGGTCGTTGTTGTCTCCATTGCGTTATGGTGATGTAGTCGACGATGTCGTGAGGCTGTTCACCTTTCTTTGCACGCAGCGCCCATATGGCGAATCCTCGTGGCCCCATCTCGCGGTTTGCGCAACCGCAGTCATAATGGCCCGCTTCTCTGCAGGGATAGCACAGCGTGACGTTTTCAGGGACACGCCAAACGTGCAGCTTCCGCGGCAAGTTGCTTGAGGAGTCGGCGGGGCGTGCTGGCTGTGCTGGCAGCGGCGATGGCTGGGAACGTAATTATGGCATTACGGGACCCTGGCATGGGTACGGTGGGGGAACCTGACGGCAGGCGACGGCAGCGCAGCTCAATGCTTCCGGCTGGAGCCTTGGAAGATCAGTAATTCACACAGACTGGTGCAACTCTTAACGGGTGATGTGTGCGATCGAAGCTACTTGAGGCTGTGACGACGGGAGCAACTTCTGCAGCTCCTCTCACACAACCACTCTGATGGTCTCGCGCTGGTCTTCGGAGCCCAGTCATTGAACTTCGGTGTAGTTTGTTGCCCGCGTGCGGCAGTCCTATTACTTCTTCCGCATTTCGAATCTCGTCTTGATGTTGGCACCCTCACAAACGACCGTTTTGAGGGTAGCCATCAGGTTACGTATGATTCCACCGAAACGGTTTTGCATGACACCACGCATAGAAAGCGAACTTTCTTCTCGCAAATTCCCGTGACTGCGCAGGGCCAGAGACGGGTCATCTCTTAAGTAAACATGGAAATGTCCTTGTTCGGGAATTGCATTCAGGCTTCCTCCAGAAGTTCTGCCCCTTCTCTTCGAACGACGCCTGTAAAGGTATTCAGGAAGTTGTTTTGAGACGGCTCCCATGTTAAAGTGCTCTTCCAGTTCACGAGCCAAGTTTTCACGGCGCCCTCCGAGGAGAAGTACACATGGCGCACCTTCTTCTAAGAGATGTATTGCTGAAACATTTTCAAAAGTGTCGAGCCAGGTTTCTGCATCATCGGAGGAAGCTCCATGGAAGATAGGTGGTTCACAGCGTTCTTGCAGAGCGCTGGCTCCAGGCGATGCTCGGCCCATCATTGAGGTAGTGAACTTTAGGCAAATAAGACAACCCGACAGAAGCTTCTGAGTCTTCATCGCTGTTGTTATTTAAAAAATGGGACCGAATCTGTCAATGCACGAAAGGTTTGTCGTTTAATTGACGAAGTGGTAGGAGTACGGAAGGCTAGTTTTCACGATGCTTCCAGACGAAGTTCTATTTTTGAAGGCTCTCCAATCTGCCGAATCTTGTGAAATCTGAGCAAAAGTTAAAACTGAGTCGTAAATAATTTTTTTATTTTTTTATTATTTCTTTTTTATTTTTTATAAATTATAACGGATGTTAACAAAGCAGCTCGAGAACAAGTTAAAGACTGCGCGAAGAGTGATGGAAAGAAAAATGTTAGACGCAACTGTAAAGGATCGTTTATAATACGACGGAACGCGCGGACGCGCACGCTACGTCACGTTGGCGAAAACGACCCACTCTATAGTCGGGCGCAACGGTGCATCCAGCGTAACCGGCGGCTTCCGACGCACCCCGACGGGCACGGCGCCGAAATGGCTCCTGACCCAGGCTGTGTTCCAATACTCCTCTTAGACGGCAAAGTAGACGGCTAAGCGGACAGCGGCCGTATTAAGTCTAGTTACATTTCTCACGAAGACGTCAAAGTACACAGCCTCGCGAAGACAACATCGAAGTCAAGAACGATGCAGGCTACTTTCCTGTCTAAACAAGGTGGCGACTGAGCAGGGCACTCGGAAACTCGACGGGAAGGTCGTGTACGCACACGAAGACGTAGACACGCTTTTCTATACCCTTAATGTAAGTCACATCGTGTTTTTCATAGGTTTGCAGGCAAAAATACCTCATAGACATAAACATTGTGTGCTTTTCTCAACTTACTTTTTGCCACCGCGAGGTGGCGTCACATCACAGAAGCGTCTTCCAGACGGCTCGAAACGCGTTCCATTACTTGGACTCGAAGCTGTCTCGACTGACTCCTTAGCTGTCTGTGTAGACTGTCTCCGAAGCTGGCCAGAATTGGAACATACCAGCATTCGCGCGTTGAGGCGACCGCACCGACAACCCACAGTGCATCGCGCGCGAAGAATGAAAGGCACACATCCGCCGGCGGTCGCAGACAGCCGTTCAAAGCGGTGCGCTGGTTCGGGAAGATAGAATCCGACAGCGCGCACGCGATCCCCACCGGAGTAGTGTGACTGGCTGCGAACGACGTTCGCCCGCTAGCCGATTGGTCGGATTTATCTTGATCTCTTGGTCGCGTCTATGCCGGGTACTAGAGGCACATAGCAAAGCTTGGCTTAAGATTAATTTGAATAAGAGCGAATTCAGTAAGAACACCGTTGTCTCTCTAGAGAAAATTTTGGACGGACAAACAAAATGCACGAAAGAAGAGTCCGTCAAGCGCATCTCCCAGGTGAGAAAACCGTATGATTTGCATTCTCTTCGAGTGTTCATGGGTATCGCTGGACATTTTAGGGCTTTCCTAAAAGACTACGCCCTAAAGACCAAATGCTTAACGGCAATGGCACGAAGAGAAGCTCCTTTTGTGTGGACTAATGAATGCTAAGAGACGTATCAGCAGCTTGTAAAAAGTATATAATTTGACCCAGTGCTGACAGTGCCGGATTTCTCGAAGCCGTTCGAGCTAAACACCGACGCTTCCCATTATGGTACTGGTGCTCCACTATACCAGCGGGACGACAGTAAGCATCCGAAGCGACAGCTGAAAGTGGTCGGCTATTACTGACACACATTCAGCAAAGCAGAAGTTAACTACCCAACGACGAAAAAAGAAGCCTTGGCAGTCGTAATGGCTTTTCATTATTTCAGAACGTACCTGGAAGGTAAACACTTTAGCCTATTCACCGACAACCAAGCCACTCACATAGATTCTTAATCTCTCTCAACCTAAAGGAAGATTGGCCAGGTAGGCGAGAGAAATACAGCAGTTATCCTTTGATGACGCTCACAGGCCAAGAGAAAAATTATCAGATGCAGACGCCTTGTCAATCCTACTAATTAGAACCGAGATGCCGACAAGTGTGTCATTCATATTGTCACGAGACTGCGCGCAATGGGACAAAGATGACGTTGACCAGTGGGGCGAAGAAGACGACAATTAAAAAGATTGTGTTTCCGCCATCTTGTCAGAGCTGCAGCTCGCTGTAAATAGTTTTTAAATATATTTTCATTTATACCGTTTCCCGTGGCATTTTGGTGGAAGTGCGGGGTACTACTCAGGACGGAACTCCGCAGCGTACGTGTCCTGGGAAGTTCCACCATGTCAACAGGCGGAGATATTGCGTCAACCGCAACACCGGTACCCCAGCCAGTGATCTCGATCCAACCCCGTGACCCTGGATCTTTTTGCGGCACTGACAACGTCGACGTCGATGACTGGCTTGGGAATTACGAGCGCGTCGCAGCGAACAATTGGTGGGACCCGACAGTGACACTGGCCAATGTCGGTTTCTACCTCAGTGGGACAGCGTGCGTCTAGTTTGGCACTCACGAAACACAGCTGACCAGCTGGGATCTATGTAAGCAGAAGCTTCGTGACCTATTTGGCAAACTAATTGGGCGCCAGCGTGCCGCTTCGCAAGATCACTGTGTCACGCCAAATCTCCCACAGAGTCGTACGTGTCGTACATCCTTGGCGTTATCGCCCTTTGCCGCCAATCTGATGCCACCATGACCGAGGCGGACCAAGTAAGCCACGTCCTGAAAGTCATTGCTGATGGTGCTTTCAACTTGCTGGTCTTTAAGGTCTGCTCGACCGTTGAAGACATTATCAAGAAATGCCGGCGTTTTGAAGCACTGAAGAGTCGCTGCATCGCCCAACAATTCATGCGGCTTCCAAACACGGCCGCCTACATTGTCCTGCGCGGACAATGTAGGCAACCGCCCAATCAGCAACCGACCAGCGATAGCCTTGTCCGCATCGTGCGTCGTAAAATGGAGCTGGCGTCGTCACCTTCCTATTTTGCACGCCCTTCCGATGATTTCCGACCGACAGTCTCTTTAATCCAAGCCGTCGGGAGGGAAGAGCTGGCTAACGTAGTGCTCCAGCCTGTTACCTTCCTTCCTCGCCCTCGGATCAGTTCTGCTCTTCCGCCTTAAAGGAATGCAGCAACGTTGCGCCACTATCGTGATCCGGCTCAGTGGACAACCCAGAACAATAAGCCCATATGTTTTCATTGCCACGGCGTTGGACATATTTCCCGTCACTGTGGGTATCGCCAACCTTCCTACCCCCGCTCATTTTGTGACATTCGCCGCGACGACAATCAGCCCCTGCAGTTTCGCGCTCGTAACAACTCACCGTTCCGAGACGCTCCTGTACAACCCGCAGCTGCAGCCGTTCACCTTCTCCGCACGATCATCGTTCCCGGTCACCTATGCCCCGCCCCTATTCACCGCCGCACCCCTTTGGCTGCTCTTCCCCAGTAAAACTGAGCAATGCAGCTCCCGGAGGTGCCGCTGCATTGAACCCACGACCTGCAAAGCCTCTTTTAACCCTGCCCACGCATGAGAACCAACTTGCCATGAAAGTGGATGACCTACCCGTTACTACCCTTATTGATACCGGTGCACATATTTGTATCATGATCTCTGGAGGAGGAGGAAAAAACTTTATTAAATAGGTAAAATGTTTAACGGCAGGTCTGGGTGGGGCCCTCAGTCCAGGGCTCCACTGGCTCTAGCGGCTGGCTGAGCTTGGTCCAGGAGGGCCAGTTGGCTCTCCCGGTCCTCGCTTGCGAGCAGTGCCTCCCACTGCCGTACGAAGTCTGTCAGCCTTAGAAGGGGTGAGTTGACATCTCCTGGCCTAGCCATACAATCCCACGTTATGTGAGCCAGCGTGGGTTTTGCTCCACACCACGGACAGGTGTCTGTGTAATGCGCCGGGTGCGTCTTGCATAGGAGATTTAGGTGTGGGCATGTGTTCGTTTGGATGCGACGCCCGTCCCGCACTTGTATTCTGGTCAGTTTGGAGTGCGGAGGGCCGAATGTCCGTCTCGCCCTTCTCTGATCTTCCAATACGTCGCGCACTGTGGACGGAGGTAATGGATAAACTTTAATTTTTGAGACGGTGTTCCCGAGCGTTTGAGCTGTGGATCACTCTAGGTGGGAGGGTCCCTCATTCCAGGAATCCTCTGGCCGCGATAGCATCCCGGGCTCTGGCGACAAGACGTCGTTGTTCGTCCAGGGCCGGGGTGGAGATCTTGGCCTCCCACGTCTCGCCGAGGAGGTTCACGTCTTCGGACGTTGTATGTTTGGTAACGGCGTCTTCGGGGCGCCACGGGCACTCTACTAGCAAATGCGCCAGAGTGTCTTGCACGGCGCAGATCGGGCAGTTGTATGTGTGTAGTGTCGGGTGGATGCGATGCATGAGGATCCCATGGGTGTACGTATTGCTCTGCAGTCTTCGGAATGCGGTGCTTTCCTCTTTCGTCAGTTTTGGATGAGGTGGCGGGTACACCCTGCGTCCCAATCGGTAGTGTTGGAGGATGGCGTTATACGTGGGGGTTATTGTCTCCGTTTCCGCTGCGTCACCAGGCGGTCGGGGGTCTCGCGAGGCATCGAAAGAGGCCCGGTTGACGTGGTCGCGGGCCGCGGCGTGTGCCGCTTCGTTTCCCTCGAGCCCCTCGTGCCTTCGTACCCACGTGACGCAGGTGTAAGGGAGCGGAATGCTTCTTTTCTGCTGAATTTTGACTGCTTCCACCGATATTCGGCCTCTCGTGTAATTGCGTACTGTGGATTGGGAGTCCGTGAAGACTGCGACCGCGTTCATGCTCGTTGTGGTGGCGAGGGCGATCACCGCTTCTTCCGCTGTCTCCGAGTTCCGCACCCTGACTGTGGCGGATGCCAGTTCTTTGCCTCTCGAGTCAACCACACTCAGGGCGTAAGCGGTTTTTCCCGGGTATTTGTACGCATCTACGTAGCGAGCATCTGGATCGTGCTTGTGGCGTCTTCGGATGGCGTCGACTCGAGCGAGCCGGCGTCCCCGATGATGCTCGGGATGCATGTTGCACGGTAGTTTGTCGATGCTCAGGGATTCTCTTAAGCATGGCGGTATCTTGACCTTGCGGTCCGCGTCGGAGATGTAGCGTTCTCCGTAGCCGAGGCGCGCAAAGACCGATCTGCCCGTCGGCGTGAGCTTCAGCCTCTCGAGTTGGTTGGTTGGTTGCGGACGGAGGTTCCTCTAGGTTTCTGGCCGCCGCTCGGTTGTTACTTCCTCGAGCTATGCGGCCTGCCCTTTCGTTCCCATCCAGTCCGTTGTGCGCTGGGCACCACATTATGCCGTGATCCAGGTCGAGGCGCGAGCCCAGTATTGTAGCGCTGCGCGGTAGAATTCCCCGCATGAAGAGTCGACACGCTGCGTGCGAGTCTGTAAGCACGTAAGCCGGTTGACCCTTAAAGTCGGCGTCCCGTATGGCCAGCGCTATGGCTGCAGCCTCAGCTGTGCATACGGAGGTAGTCTTCACTGTGGCAGTTATCGTAGTGACTTGGTTGGTTGCGGTGATTGTGTAGAAGTCCTTGCGAGTAGTTGCACTCGCGTCCCTGTAGTAGGCGGCCGGATCATTGTCGAATCGTTTCTGCAGAGCCCTCGTTCTGGCCTGTCTGCGGCCTGCGTGGTATTTAGCATTCATGTTTCGTGGAATGGGCGAGACGTAGAGGTGGTCCCTCAAATTTCGAGAAAACAAGTCTGTGTCGTCGCCGCAGAACAGGGGTCTAGGTTCGTATCCCAGCCGTCGGAGGATAGACCGGCCCTGCGACGTAGAGCTCAGCCTTTCTCTTTGTGATATCAGAAGTGCGGCGGCATGTTATCCATATTTGTTGTATATATCCAAGCGCTCCAGGCGATCCGGGCTGACTGTGTTCGGGAGACCCAGAGCTGATTTGTATGCCGTTCTGATAAGGATGTCCACTTGCCTCATTTCAGTTTTGTGGAGGTTTTGGAAAGGGTTGCGGAAAGGTGATGCCGTTAATCACAAACAATTGCACCAGCCTGATAGTTTGGTCCTCCGCGAGACCGTTGCGGCTGCGTCCCACTCGACACATCATGCGTGCCACGTTTTGAACGGTTGTTTTTAAACTCCGAATTGTGGCATCGACGTTGCCGTTATCTTGTATAAGTAAGCCCAGCACTCTCATGTGGGTGACTTCGAGAATGACGCGGCCATCCATATCTAAGTCAATCCTTGGGATGGCAATTTTCTTACGACGCTTGCTGTGTACTTTCATGAACTCAGATTTTTCAGGTGCGCACGTCATACCCGCGTGTTTGGTGAAGTTTACCACTTTGTCTATGGCCTCCTGTAGTAGGTCTTGTTTCTTTCCATAGGAACCCCGGTGTGCCCAGAGCGTAATGTCATCGGCATAGATTGTACATCCGAGGTCTCGTGCTTGTTCAAGTTCTAGGGCCAGTCACCTCATCCCAACGTTGAAAAGAAGCGGTGACAAGATTGAGCCCTGTGGAGTCCCTCTATTGGGCATTGCAAATATGTCAGAGCGAGTGCTGCCCTATCCAATCGTTGCCTTCCTCTCGCGAAGGAAGGTAAGGACATACCGAAACACGCTCCTTCCGCAACCTATGTTTTCGACGCCTTCGAGGATCGTTTCATGAGATATTGTGTCAAACGCTTTCTTTACATCAAGTGCCACAACTATCCTGGCTTCCTTGTTTTGTAGCGGGTCGAAAACATCGTCGCGGAGCATGAGGAAGGCGTCCTGTGCCGAAACATGTGGCCTGAAGCCAAGCATAGAGTCAGGAAAAAGTCCATGCCGCTCGATGTAGTTGCTCAGTCTGGTTTGGATCACCTTCTCAAAAAGCTTCCCTGGGCACGACGTGAGCGATATTGGTCTGAGGTTATGTAGATCTCTAGGTTTACCCGGTTTTGGCATGAGTATGATTGTAGCCTCTTTCCAGTCTCCGGTACCGCCCCGCCGTCGGACCATACGTTATTGTTGAAGTAGGTCGTGAGCTGCTTCAGTGACACCCGGCTCAGGTTGCGCAGAATCGCATTCATAACCTGGTCGGGACCCGGTGCGGTGTTTTTCCGGAAAGATTGTGCGGCTGCGTAGAGCTCTGCCGTTGTTGTGGGCTCGTCCTGCTCGGCATTGTCAGGTCCCTTATACCTGTATTGCATTGATTTTGTGTCATGCACTCCTATGTATATGCTTTTAATGTCCTCAATGACGGCATCGGTCGTGCCATCGTATTTATGTTCGATTAACTTCAGTGTTCGGCTTGTGGTGGTCCTTGTTCCAGCGGGATCTATCATACTCCGGAGAATAGCCCATGTTCACTTTGTGCTAAGCGTTCCTTTAAGTGTATCACAAAGATGAAGCCAATTGGTGCCTTGCAGCTGCCGTGCGTACTCATTGGATTCCTGCGCAAGCTGGGCTATCCTGATCCTGAGCTTTCTGTTATGTCTCTGTCTCTTCCACCGTCTGGTGAGGCTTCTCCGTGCTTCCCATAGGTGTAGTAAGAGCCTGTCGACTGCCGGTGTTTCGACCGTTGTCCCAATTTCCCGTGTAGTACTTCTGTGTATGGCCTTGATGATTTCCGTCCATTCTGTAGTACTATCACATGGTGCAGTTTGCCTCTATTTCTCTCTGTAAGCTACCCATTCGGTTATGGTGGCTTTCCCTAATCTATGCCGAACACGCGTTGTATTAATTGAAACACTTATTATACAGCGGTCACTGCCAAGGTCTTCCCCTAGGTTGGTGCAGGTGAGGCCTCTGCCATTGTTTCCTAAAGTTAGGTCCGGTGACGTGTCCTTTGCTACACTGTTTCCCGTTCTGGTTGGTTCGCCAGGCCTCGTGAGCAAGACCAGCTCATGCTCCTCCGCGAGATCGACTAGCCTTTGGCCCTTGGGTGTATCTCGATCGTAGCCCCAATCAGAGTGCGGAGCGTTAAAATCACCTAGGTTGATCCCCCGGTCGTTTCGTTTCACTTTGCGCAAAGTGCCCATAACTAGCACGTCGAATTTTGCCTTCCTGTCCCTAGGTGGGCTGTAGACGTTGGCAATAACTGTTTTCGGTTTGCCGCGCTTACATGACCAGACCGTGAGGACTTGGTTTTGGATACTGCAGTTAGGGACGTAGACCACGCTCACCGCTATGTCCGCCCGTGCCAGCATTGCTATCTGAGGATTGTCAGGGTGCGTGTGCATCTTGTATCCAATGAGGTTCGGTATCCCCTTACCGGGTTCTTGTAGGCATATGATATCCGGGGGAACAGGCGTCGCATCTATGAAAGGCGAAAGTGCTGCGTGCTTCGTTCTAAGAGTCCTGCAATTCCACTGCCAGACCTCGAGGTTTTCGGCTACTCTCGTGTGGTGATTAGCCATCGATAGTGTTTTCGCTGTCGGTCAGCGCTATCTGTTTGGGCCTGCGTGTCGGAGTTCCTGGGCTGGCATTCCTGCGTTTGTTTGGTCCCTCTTTCGCGCTGTGAGAAGAGGAGCCTTCTACCTGTCGCTTGAGCTTGTACAGCACCGCAAAAAGAAGTTGTATTTGTTGCGCTATATTGTCCAGCTTATCGCCTTTTCCTGTTGCCTGTGGCATCGCGTTCGTGGTTTCTGGCGTTGGTTTGTTGGTATGGGAGCCATTCCTTTGTCTGAGATCAGCTAGCTCCCTTCTAATTTCTCCAAGACTAGCTTTTAACATTCTGTTCTCTTCTAAAATTTTTTGATATGCTGCTCTCTGAGTTATTGGATCGGCAGTGGGAGACACTACTCGCGCCCAGCTTACCTGTTGTATGTCTGTGGCCGCTTTGTGATATTTAGCCTGTGGAGCCCTCTTCTGTTTGGGTGCTGGAGTCTTGATATTGCGCGCCCAGGATGTTGACCTAGATCTGTGATGATTTCGACGTCTGGTACTCGACGTCGATCGCGATCTTGATCTTGATTCTCTTGCTTGCCAAGGGTCAGAGCGGGTCCTTTCTTGCCGTTGAGGGAGCTCTGGGAAATCGCTGAGCTCCAATTCTTCGTCTTCATTTGCAAACCACCGTGAACGGTGTTGTTGAGCAGATCCGTGCTTTCCGCTCATCGGTATACCTTTTGGTCGCGTTCGCTTCAGGCATTTCTGGCAGCTGCGGTCGCCCGTGAGGCGCTGCTCCCCGCAGACGGCACATCGTGGTGAGCAGTCGTGTGTGTCTTCAGGCTCGTGAACCCCACAGATTCTGCGCACTTTCGTGTCTGGTTGTGGGCAAACGTCCGTGCGATGGCCGACACTGTGGCAAGTCTTGCAAACTTGCACCGAGTTGCGGTATGGATGGCATGTCATCTCCCCACCGCAATAGTAGACGAACCGTGGTAGGACCGTTCCGAGGAAAGTGATAGCTGCGCTCTTGGAGTCCCCTAGCATTCTTGCCTGGATAATTTGTATCCCTTGTGTTCGGACTCGGAGGTTTGCCTTGATTGTCTCTCCGGGTGTATGCGGGGGGAGTCCATGAATGACTTCTTTGACGGCACCTTCTCCGGTGGCAGCGTAGGCATTGAACGCGTGCCTTTTGCCATTGACTGTGAGGGCTGTGATCTCTTGCTCAGGGTCAGCAGTCTCTTGCTCAGGTGTCGAAACTATTGCGATGTTTGAGCCTTGTTTTATGCGCACTATAAATTGCTCACCCCTTACTTTGTTGTGGTAGGCTGCGATCACTGCTTCTGCTAGCATTGGGCTGGTCAGAGTCAGAGTCCTTGGTGTGGACGCAGAATTATCTTGAAGTCGTCCCGCGGCAGTGGTGGGAGCTTGTTCCGTCGCGCCCTGCGTCTGTGGTTGGGGGGTGATTTGTTCTGCTCCTTCTGCGAAGGTTCGTTCCGTTTCACGTGTAGGCGTTTCTTCGCTTGTCGTTTTTGACGAAGCGTCAGCACCGTCTGCCATCCCTTTTCGTCGGGTTCTCTCGTAGTTGGCCGCAGATCGTCAGCGTCCGGGAGAAGCGTTGGAGAAGTAGGTTTCCGAGAAGTCAAGGACTCAGAGAAATCCATGTCGTCTTCTTCTGTGGGAAATTTACGTTGAGCCGACGCACCGTTTGAGTTGCCTGCCGCAGCAGAGGCGAGGTGTTAAGACGCCATATGCGTCAGTGTCGTGTGACGGACGCTGCACCGACGCGGCGCGGCGGCAACCGCCGCGCCTTAGCCCTGATTCGGGCTACCTCCGACGCTGCGTGGCTGGTATCTTCTCAAGGTGCTGGAGCCGCCGAAAACGTACCTAGTCCCAGAAAGATGGTGTCCCTGAGTTCCCTAGAAGTTCACGGTGACGATGAAACACAATTTCAATCGGTTACTAGAACTATTACCAACGAAAACATGGATATTGCGGAGCTCGATGTGGGTGCGGCTGCACTGTGGGTGACATGTGGGTGCTCGATGTGGGTGACGCCGCCTAGTGGTCCCCCTCATGATCTCTGATATCCGTGAACGCTTGCACAAAGTGCTAACACCTGCAGAGTCCCGCGTTGTGCGTGTCGCTGGCGGCGGAACTCCGGCCGTGCCTGGAATGTGCACCGCACGCGTCAGCGTCGCTAGCCGCCACACTTCCATGTTGTTTCATGTTCATTGCCACGGCCCTCATGATGTATTGACTGGATTTCTTGAGTGACCACCCCGCTGTAATTGACTATTCGGCTGGTGTCGTTGAACTTGACTTCCCCGCTTCACCAGACGTTCCTGACGCAGTCCAAAGCCAGCTCTCTTGTGCCGAGTTTATTCGTTTGCTGCCCCAAGCACTCGCCTGTATTGTCGCTGTACCCTGCCCAAGTGTACCGGAGGGCGACTATGTGGTGACTTGGTCAACCAGTGTCCTTTTGTCGCACAAAATTTTCTTTCCCCACACTGTTGTGACAGTTGCGACCATCCAGATTTGGCTGCCCCTCTTGAATTTCGGACTATGTGCTCAAGTTCTTCCCCAAGGCACAGTTTTCGCCACTGTCGCCATCAGATGAGCGCCAGATTTCATCACTGTCTCCTGGTCCTACATCAGCAATTTTGTCCACCGACGCGCCCACTTCTCCTTCAGTACAGAGCGCTATCACAAAGATGACTTCCCTGGACCTTCTGCCATCTCAAGAAGACGACCTCCGTCATTTGCTCGTCACATACTCCGACATCTTCGACATTGACGGCCGTCCCTTAGGCCAAACCTCTCTCGTAAAACATCGTATACATACTGGCGATGCGCCTCCAATTTACCGGCGACCTTATCGCGTGTCACCATCCGACCGCCAAGTTATTGAACAAGAGGTTGACAAGATGCTTTCAAAAGGCATTAATGAGCCATCCGCGAGTCCGTGGGCTTCCGCTGTTGTCTTAGTGAAAAAGAATGACAACAATTGGCGATTCTGCGTTTATTATCTGCATCTCAATAAGATCGCCAAAAAGGATGTCTATCCTCTTGCACGAATTGATGACGCTCTGGATTGCCTTCATGGCGCAACCTATTTTTCATCGCCGTCGATGACAGGGACCGTGAAAAGACAGCATTCGTTACAGCTGACGGCCTCTATTAGTTCAAAGTTATGCCATTTGCCTTGTGCAATGCCCCGGCCACGTTCGAGCGAAGGATGGACACGCTGTTGCACAGCTTTAAATTGTCTATATGCTTGTGCTACCTGGACGACGTGATCGTGTTCTCCCCGACATTTGCCAGACACCTCAGACGTCTTTCATCCATCCTGTCGGTGTTTCGTGCAGCTGCGCTACAACAGAATTCTTCGAAATGCCACTTCGATACCCGCCAAATTACCATCCTCGGGCATCTCGTCGACTTAACTGGCCTCTGTCCCACTCCTGCCAAGATTCGTGCTGTCATCGAGTTCCCTGTACCAACTTGTGCCAAGGATGTTCGGAGCTTTGTGGGCTTGTGCTCGTATTTCCGCCGATTTGTCAGAAATTTTGCAGACATAGCCCGTCCACTAACAGATCTTCTCAGGAAAGACGCCCCGTTTTCGTGAGGTTTCGCTCAAGCCACAGCCTTTTCACACGTTATCACGCTACCCATTACCCCGCCGTTCTCGCCCACTTTGATCCCAATGCTCCAACTGAAGCACGCACAGACTTGTCTCGGCACCCCGTTGACGTCCCCGAAGCTACCACGGAGCATACACCGTCCGGCCTTTTCTCACTCTCCGCTTTCAGCCCCACTGGTGACGAGCGACGGCGGGAGACATCTTTAAATGATCTCATCAACCGCCTGCAGTCTGGCTC
Organism: Dermacentor silvarum; assembly: GCF_013339745.2. NCBI lineage: Eukaryota > Metazoa > Arthropoda > Arachnida > Ixodida > Ixodidae > Dermacentor > Dermacentor silvarum. The sequence goes on from NC_051158.1 coordinate 69,429,112, forward strand.
GTCGGACCGGTCACTTCGCCTGTTCGTCGTTTGTACTTTAGTACGACGTTCTGGCGGGCTAGTTGGTTCATAGCTTTTAGACGTTTATATAACTGCGCGAAAAAACAAGGACACACGAAAGAAAAAGGCACGACACGACACACACGACTGCGCTTGTGGTGTCATGTGTGTTTCTTTTGTGTGTCCTCGTTTTTTCGCGCAGTTATATAAATCATCATTTGTAAATGGCACATTATATCGCCGGAACATGCACCCCGAGGGACAGGAGCTACTCGTCGTTCCTGCATATCTTCGGGTGACCGTACTCGAGCAACTGCATGATGTCCCTACAGCCGGCCACCTTGGTGCTTCCAGGATGTATGGACGTGTACGGCGGCGCTTTTTCTGGCACGGTCTCTACCGTTCTATTCAACGTTATGTCTCTGCCTGCGAGTCGTGCCAACGCCGGAAAAGGCCAGCTCTTCCTCCAGCTCGGCTCCTCCAGCCAACTGACATACCAGCCTAGTCATTTTTTCTTGTTCGCATCGAGCTTCTCGGCCCCTTCCCTCTCTCCAACGCTGGCAATAAAAAGATTGCTGCTGCTACAGATTACGCGACCCCTTACGGTATCTAAAGACATCTCCCGACCAGTTGCGCTACAGACATCGCCGATTTCTTGATGCAAGACGTAATTTTACATCACGGCGCTCCTCGTCAGCTTCTCACCGACCGGGGTCACTACTTCTTATCTAATGTCATCGAAGACTTACTTCGTTCTTGTGCCACCAAACACAAACTTACGACTACATACCAGCCTCAAACGAACGGTCTTACTGAACGTCTGAATCGCACTATCACTGATATGCTCTCTACGTATGTTTCGTTTGATCACCATGACTGGGACACTTCGCGACCTTGTGTCACCTTTGCGTATAACTCCTCACGCCATGACACCGCCGGCTACTCTCCCTTCTATCTTCTATGTGGACGAGAACCAACGCTCCCTTTTGACACGCTTACTGAAAGCGCGCGCGACGCCATTGCTACAGCAGCAAGGGTACGTCACATTGCCCGTCTTCGCCTCTCTGTGTCGCAGTCACGGCAGAAGTTGTACGACGCCCACCACCGGGACGCTCGCTTCAGTGCGGGTGATCTTGTCTTTGTCTGGTCCCCGTCTCTGCAAGTTGGCCTTTCTGAAAAACTGCTTTGGAGATGCTCTGGCCCTTACCGCGTCCTGTGACAATTGTCAGACGTTACTTACAAAATAGCCCCACTCGATCCTACCAAGTATTCTCTTTCCTCAGACCTCGTGCACGTGGCCCGCCTCAACCCATACCTTTCGCCCACCACCCTACCCTGTCTTAGGCGCCGGGTCGGCGTTTTTCCGACCGGAGGTTAATGTCACGAGACTGCGCGCAATGGGACAAAGACGACGTTGACCACTGGGGTGAAGAAGACGACTATTAAACAGATTCTCTTTCCGCCATCTTGGCAGTGCTACAGCTCGCTGTAAATAGTTTGTAAATATATTTTCATTTATACCGTTTCCCTTGGAAATATGTTGTGGGACGGCACAAAAGAGATGATTCTCAAAGATAGTAGATTGCACGTGCCTATAACGAGTGTAAGAAAAATTTGAGGACTCTATCACGATTAATGTATGTTTTGATTATGCACAATGTATATTAATCGTGATAGAATCCTAAAATTTTTCTTACACTTGTTGTTTTTCTTACACTCGCCTACCAAACCGGAATGGTCTCCCCTCAGGCCTTTCGCATTCTCCAAAGCTTGAAAAGTATCTCTCCGCATTCTCTTATTTGGTTTTCCGCTCACTTGGGGTTGACTGAGGGCTCTCCCTCTAACCCTAACGAGAGCGCGCACGAGGCCGCGCGAGGACTCACTGACGACGCCACCTCCGCAGTCCCCCTACCCCGTGGGGAACCATTGATGATGTATGATGAGATCACCAAGTATTATTATCTGTCAAGACGGGTATTCCCCCTCTCACACCCTGCCTTATGCAGGGCGCGGGCGGTGACCCTGAAAGGTATCCCAGTGCGGACTGCCCTGCCTGTGGACTAACGGCAACATTGAACCATGTGTTTGGGAGTGTGCAGCCATCGGCTTCGCCTTCAGAGAGGATAGGTGGGCTGCGCTTTTGGGCAGTCCCGAACTCAACGACAAGCCCTGGCCATCCAGAGTGCCCGCGATCGGGCCGTCAAGCTCGGCTTGGCGGTCCCTACGTGGGACAAGCCGGGTGGCGCGGGGTCTCCCCTGCGTCTTCTCTGGACCTCAATAAAGTTGTTTCACTCACTCACTCTACCACGATTCTCAGGAATTTGGTGGTCATGACGGTTTTTGGAGGACCTACTGGAAGATTAAACAGATATTTCACTGGAATACGATGAAACAGGATATTTCAGAGTATGTGAAGACGTGTCACCGATGTGCAGTGTACATCAATGCATCAATCTGCAATGTGTGAAGACGTGCAAAGCGAAGTTCAGGCCCCGTAGAAGCGCAATAGTTATACCAAAACACTCAAAAAAGCTATTCGAGATTGTACACCTTGACTTCGCGGAGCTCAGAAAAAAGTGCAGACGTATGGTGCAGACGCATGGTGGCATGCAAAAGAAGATTCTGACAGCGTTATCTCGCTGCCTAACAGCGATGTTCAAAAACGCCAAAGTAATCATCGCTTACAGTGGTCCAGCATTTAGAAGTGATCGCTTGAAACGTTGGGCTGACGAGAGGAACATAGAGGTTTGTTTTGTTATAATATCCAATATTATCCAGAAGCACATGCACTGGCGGAGAGAGCGATACGAGATATGAAACAGTTGATGGCGCTGTACCCGGGATTTACAGGTGGTTGGAAATGTGCCCTTGAAGCGGCTGTGAACGACCACAATCACTCACATACTGCTGGCTTGTGGTGCTCACCGTACATCGCATACCATGGCAAATCGAAATGGGTTCTCGGAGACCACCTGTTGGGAATCACGAATCTGTTGGTGCTGCAAGAATGAAAGAAGTATGAAGATCAACGTGCTAGAAACAAGACCGCTATGAAAAGAAATTACGACCGCGGACATCTAGCCAAATCTCGGAACATACAAGTGCGAGATTACGTGCTTGCTCGGAGGTGTCTGCAAGGATCAAAAGGATCCTGCAAGGTTGTGAATACCGCCCATTAGCAAGGCATTTTAAAGACTGCGCTACAGTGGACCACATGTTGTTATTGAGATGTCATCTGTGAGCAACGTGGTACCATGTCAACCCAGGAGGGCTGACGACAGAGGGGAGGCCCGTGTAACGCTCGTGAAAGAGAAGGAAGAAGCGCACAGAGGAGACCAAGAGAAGAGACGATGTTGAAGTGGGCAGCGAGATTAATGATGTCTGATTAAACGGAATGTTACAAACCTTATGGAGAACACGGTGACATGCTGGTTCCTGACACTTTAATGCCATAATAAATACTTAAGGACACTTAAGCATCGCCTTTAAGAGTGGAACACGACAACATCCAAAGATCCCTGGCTGCTTCTTATGCTGCCCGGCAACTGTAGCTTATGTAGCCGAAATGTTCACCCGGAAACGCTGGCAGCGAACGGTTTCCACGAAAGCGAGCTTTCTTGTTCTTTTTTTTTCTTACCTCTGCATGGCAGGCCCAAACGCTGCCGCGGATGCACGGACGCGAGCGCTGTCTGGATGGTGTTGCAATGAACCGAGTGGGTGCGCCGCTCCCACTAAGACAAAGCTGAAGCGGCAGCTGGAAAGCTGGTTTGCTTTAGTTTCCGCGTAACAGACTTATGTTTTCTAATATATACGTATTCAAATTACAATCTTACACAGTCATGCCTGTAGGTTTTGTCTAAGTCATACCTCGCGACTTTTCTGACAGATTTTACTTCGCGAAGTTCAATTAGTTCAATCAATCAACAATTAAATCAACGCAAAGGGCCTGCGTGGTTCGGGATTATTTTTCTCTGACGGACAACGACGACGATGTCCACATTGATGCCGACACTAGATTTTCTGCGACACGGGGCTCTTAAAGCTATCGCGTTAATAAATAAAATCATGCACGCTCTCACTGGTGATTATGCTTAGCTCACTGAATAAGTAATGTGCCAATACTAAAGGAGTAAACGTTTCCCGTAGAAAAAATATAGCCATCTCATAAAGCACAGTTTTCCGCAGTCACCTACTTCGGTATGCCCGAAAACCAACCTCGGTAGTTGAAGCGACATTCGTCCTTTTCTGCGGATTGAACTGTAGTCATATATGCTATTAGGAGGTGGTTTATTCATCGAACTGCCAAGATGGCGCTTGCACGGGCCCTCGACTACCCTCTTCGTCTTCAGTTTTCATCACACTCCGCGGCCGCGTAGCAAGTGTGCGCCTCTAGGAGGTAGAACTGCTATACAGGACATCTGACCTGCTGGCTGTTCGTCAATAGTATCGGGAAGTACAGCACCATAGCGTCCATTCCTGCAGACGTTTTATACGCCAGGGCTGATCCTCCATGTTCGAGGCACCGCGTTTATGTCACCGACGACCAGGTCGTCGGGCCGTTAGCTTGAGAAACCATTCGCGGGCTGCGTCGAGCAGAGCGTAGGAAGAGGAACTATCCCTTCTTCCTCCATTTCTCAAGCCGTTGATGAAGCTTTTCTGGATAGCGGACCCGTAGCTGGGTTGGCTGCACCAGCCGGGGCAGCCGCACGTAGCAGTCCTTCTCATTGATTGACGAGATCGGGAACTCGTGACTGTAGTTCCCAGCAGTACATCTCTAGTAATGTTCGCTCTCCTCCCTGCAGTTGCAGTAGGTGGAGTGGTCATGATTCTAGCGCGGCAATTTTCGTGTCTCCGACACTGTGCTGACGATGTAATTGGGAAGAACGTAATTCTCATCGTTGTGGTCGGCTTGCATCCTGAAACTGGCCTTTGGCGTAAAATCTGCGCGCGTTGCACGTTGACTGGTTGGCCTCGCTTAAGTCTGTAGGGGTACATTAGTGGTTCAGCAACTGGTCTATTGGGTACCCTCGTCGACTGTGACCTCTGCATCTGTCGTGACTCCGGTGACCTCGCTCTTTTCGAAGGCTGTTTCCTGATTTCTCTGTCACAGCCACACAACACCTTGGTGTACCATGCTGGCGACACGTTCAAACGTCGCGTCGTGTCGTGGTTAATGGACAGGCTGGACTTAAATTTTGAGCATGGGCTGGAACGACGCTGGTTGAGGTCGTCGACGTTCTTTTCCCGGTTGTAGCAGTCCGGCTTCTGTTGTGACTTTCTGAGTCTAGATACAAGTTGAGTCGCGTCTTCCTTAGTGTCATGGTCATGTTGATTTCACAGTACACAGCAGGGATGGCCGTTGGGTGCAGATCCGGTCGACAGCGCTAATGCTGATGGTACTTTCGGTGGTAGACCCGGTTGACATTGCCCGTGTGCTGCGAGGTTTTGTTCCGGTAAGGACCTTGAACGGAAGGCTTGGCTGTCTTCTCTACTTTCCACTTGCACCTAGGAACTTCATGACCTTTCGCACCTCCTGTTGACGCGACCTCGGAGTAGCCCCGTCGTCGGCCTCAGTCGCCTCCATGCATTGATGGTATAGAATGGTGATATCTTGGGGGAGCGATTGCATAAAGACACGATGGCACTGGCGCGAGCCCTCACCTCGCGTGCTCTTAACCTATTCGTCTTCATTTTTCATCAATCAGCTAATAGGAAAACTAATGTATGTTGAAGTGAGCCATAAATAATAATAAATGATGTCATTGAGAGCGCCAAGAAGCAGAGAGCTCCGCGAAAAACAGTCTAGTGTAAGGGTTACATGAGGAAACATTATCATCTACCTCATATAGCAGAATTCTCCGGCAATCATGTGGATCGTAAGCATGCTACAGACTATTTTTGAAGTATTACTTCAGAACTGTAATGAAAACGGGATGCATCGGGAGATTGGTTCATCACTTATAGAGCTCATTCTAAAGGAGAATTGACGAGACGCTTGGGATTCCTTGGAGCGTGTGACTGCATGACAGTGCTGCTGCTTCGGCGCAACGAAATGGCTGCTGAGAAAAATTATTCGATGCTGAGTTGAATGCACTTCGTGTCTATTAGATTACAGGTCAGGGGTAGCCATGTTGTCAGACTCCTCCCATAATAACTGTGCTAAAAGCACCTGTTCATACAGTGCGCCTTGAAGGCTGTGGCGTATTCTTGCTATATTTTCTTTCCTTAAAAAGCGCCTTTATTACTTCTGGCCTTCGAGTTCACAAGGTTTTACCTGATACTAATATATTGCAGCCTTGTAACACAGTTTGTGGTAAATGTGGGTAGCGATCAGTATATCGCGTTTCTGTTATTTCTAGCCTAATTAGTCCAAGTGACTATGCTGGTAGTGTTCCTACTTATAAGTGAGGACTAGAATTATCTGGGCGCCACCATATATTACCCCACTGTACATCGAGATTATGTGGTATTTATTCCAGTATTTATTGCAGAGCTTCCTCTCTGCAAATAATGGAGCCGCAACAAAATAGTAAAGGTTGCTTTTATTCATGCACTCTTGGTTTATAGAATGAAATCTTTAAACGACACTCAAGGTGGCCTGCTTTAATAGTCATATGTTAGTACATTTCGGTCATTGGAATGATCTTAATGGGGTAACAGCGCACACAGACGGGGACAGATTAAAGAAACAACCGGACACAGCGGTAGTAGCTGTTGTTAAGCGCTGTGCTCTGTTGTTTTTCACTCTGTCCCTGTCTGTGTGCGCTGTTACCCCTTAAATGCTTTACCAACTAGTCCACTGAGGCATCCATTGGTAGGAATGTGCCACCATATTGCGAAGTGAATTGCCTTCAAACACAAGTTTTGCAGCACGCTGGGAAGTGTCCATCCGAATGTGGAGGTCCGCAGCCAGTTCGGTTGTGCATAGGACACCTGCAGGTTGTAATGTACAAATATCAATGAGCTACGCTCAGAGCATCAGTATCAACCCCAGTTTGGCGAGCTGCAAGCTGATGATTCCTCAAAGCATAGTAAAATATTGGCTTAATGAATGCTAGGATGGTGGAGGTTGCCATAATTGCTTGCACCTTCGGCACCGTGGGATTGTAATTTTTATAGAAGGCGTCAAACTATTCAAACACGCATGATAATATATAAACAGACCACTGTATCGCCTGCCTTCGGCTGCTGCATTTTTATTCACTAAATACCAATGCTTACTCTGATAGAGAACAACATATTTACTTTTGCACTTTTTGTCCGGTGTGCCAATCTATAATTATTTTCTCTAATAATTGACAAGCTATAGGCGTATCTTTGCTGACCTGTTCTGCCAGTCACTTCCCCATAATATTTGCCGTCCAAGGTGTCCAACCGGGCTGACAGAGAGAGTGAATAAAAACCTTTATTATGTGAAATTAAACTGTTAGAGCATTGCATAGGCCCTGGTAGACCCGAAAGCCCGGGCCCTGCCCGACCCGCAGGCCGGGTCGGGCCGACAGAAGCATTATTGGTGGGCTCAAGCCGCGGGCCCGGGTTCAGGCTCGGGCATGAGGTCGCGGGCCTGGGTCGGACTCGGGCTTGAAGCCACGGGCCCAGGCCGGACTCGGGGTCACACGCGAGCGTTATGCATTGCATGGTTCAAGACATTCCGTGCCAAGCTGAAGTGACACGTGCAAAGAGATGGCTCTTATTTTAGCACAGAAAATAGGAAAACAGGTTAAGTTCTAAGTGTCTTTCTTTTCCACAAAAAAGCGAACATTATTTCCGCGTCAGAAAAAATAAATTGTACAAAATACCCCACACCAAACCATTTCCTCGTTACCGTTTTGCGACTAGAGTATTTTCACTCTCAACACTATTTTAATCTTTAACGCTAACGCAATGGGTGTACTACTTGTGCGTTTTTTTTTATTCACACAAGTTTTCCAGTTTGCTTATAGAAAACCAGAACGGTCAGGACTAAAGGTGCCAGCATGCGCTTGACTGAGGCCCTGACCCCTGTACAATCTGCGCTCCAGCGACGCAATCAGGACAGCGTAAGAATAAGCGAATAGGGACAAAAGGGGGGGGGGGGGTGGACAAGGAATTCATCAGGCAAGTTTATAAAAAGAATTATCCACTGCAAGCTAAGGAAAGCAAGCACGACGATGTGCAACCACAAAAAACAGCATGCGCCACACAGTTTCGGCGAGTAATAAAAAACGTAATGAACCATATTTGTAGTACTGCTATTTCAGTTCTTGACGTCGCGATTTGCAACAGTGCGCATTCGGGAACAAATATAGGAAACAGGAGACGAAAACAGCCATAGTTCTTTACTATGCCTTACATATGAAAGCACTACAGTATTCATTGGGCTCAAACTGGCATGAATAAACATTTAGAGCGTAAAACACACATAATTCATATGAAAACCACACATAACACCAACGACCTATGTTCGGTACCATATATTTCTTTTACAAAATTTTATTGAAGACTGCTTTATTAGGTCTAACATTTTCTTGTTTTCATTTAGGAGCTAAAGAATTTTATACATCAAGCTTTGCATCCCATAATTAGTTCTAATCTTAGGTAGTTTATAGTTAATCACACGAAAGTTGCGGTCTGTGGTCGTTTGAAGATAGATAGACTCAAAACTTGCCCAGTTTTCTTTAATTTGCGTGAACATATAAAGTGAGAGCTTCTCTGTATAAAGAAGATTTGGTGGAACTAACTTATACCTCATTTTATATGGCGATGTGGTATCATTGAATCGGACGCGTTCAAGAGCACGAACAGCTCTCTTTTGTAAAACATCTAGTTTCTTTAAATTGGTCGTCGTTGTAGAGCCCCATATTAGTAAGCAGTATTGTATATGGGACCGAGTTAATGCATGGCATATAACCGGTTGTAATCTGTTTGGAATTAAAGGACCTATTTTCCATAGTGTGCCAATTGTTCGAGATAGCTTACATTGGAGGAGGGATATGTGGTCATTCCACAATAAATGTTCCTGAAAAAAATACACCTAGGAACGTCATACTGCTCGTCTTTTCAAGCACCGCGTCTTCAAAACGCAGGTTTAAACTATTGTGTATATGCGAGTTTCGACCTCTGAAGATGACATATTTCGTTTTACTTGTATTCACCTGCAACTCACTCGCATCTAACCATAGTGATAGTTCTGTTAGCCATATATTAGCTTTTAATTCGGCCTCTTCCAAATTTTTACTATGAAAAAATACATTTGTATAGTCGGCGAAAAGTACTATCTCCTCAGTATGGGGTATGTTGCAGATGTCATTCATATATAAAAGAAATAAAAAGGGACCTAATATCGTGCCTTGTGGTACTCCCGTTGTGATTATGTGTTGATCAGAAGAACAGCTGTTTATGATTACGTACTGTTTGCGATTTTCTGGATAACTTTTGATTAACTGATAAGCCTGGCCCCTTAAGCCGTAACAGGGTAGCTTATTTAATAATATAGAGTGAGTAACTGAGTCAAACGCTTTCTTAATATCTAAAAATATTCCCACCGTAAAGTGTTTGTTTTCAATATTCTCAAGTAATTTTTCTTTAATGCCTAGTAGCGCTAGCTCAGTCGACTTGTTTTTCTGGAATCCAAACTGCTGGGGTACTATCAATTTGTGTTTTCCTGGAATGTCAGTTATTCTTCTAAATATAACGCGTTCAATTAGTTTCGAGAATACATTCAGAACGGAGATGGGACGATAGTTTCCTATGTCATCTTTTTTTCCACCTTTGTGTACAGAAGTTAGGCGTGCTACTTTTAATTCATCGGGAAAGTATCCGTCTTTTATGCTGTATGCGCGAGAATTCGCCAGCTTATATATATGTGTGTATATACAGGGTCTTTCAGCGAACACTTTCAAAAATTCTTAAAGGTTGCCTGTGGCAGATAGCACAATTCTAGTTCATGAGCTGGTCTACTCGAAGAGGCGGACAACACTTGCACAAGAAATTGAAATGCATAATCGAATAATTAACGAAAATTCATTAATTAAGTTTTAACTAATTAGATGATGGGCCAAATTGCAATTTACAAATTGTAGCCGTGGAGTTAGCAAGGCGGATCCACTTGGAACCATTTCTCGAGATGACACCAGTTGCGAGACATTAATTCCCGAACTTTGTGGAGAAATGCATTGTTGTTTCAGTTAGTTTCTTAACAAAAGGCGCTTTCTGCATTGAAGCACAAACTTAACTGGAACGTGAATGCATTTTCCCGCAAAGTTCGGGAATTAATATCTCGAAACTGGTGTCAACCTGATAATTAATTTGAAGTGGATCCGCCTTGCGAACTCCACGGCTCCAATTGGTAAATTGCAATATGGGCTATCAGGTAATTAGTTGAAAACTTAATTAGTAAATGTTTGTTAATCATTCGATTATGCATTACAATTTCTTGTGAAAGTGATGTCCGCCTCTTCGAGTAGACCAGCTCATGAACTAGAATTGGGCTATCTGCCACAGGCAACCTTACATAAATTTTTAAAGTGTTCGCTGAAGCACCCTGTATATATATATATATATATACAAAGAACTGCATGCGCACGTAGAAAAGCACGACCATTTATAGCCATCGCTTCAGCCGGGGTCCGGCCCTCATCACGAGTGCGATTGGCAACACACAGCTTAATTTATACATTTTCTCTGTAACGAACAAGAACAAAAAAAAACACGGTACTTAGTCGATGACCACAAGTACGCACACATTTAGTGACGTCATGCATACCAGCGCGTACACTGAGAGAGAGAGAGAAATCAACGGGACTACACACTTCGGGCGCACATTCAGTAGCGCTATGATGTGACTACAAACTTGGCCGTGCATACAGTGGTGTGAAAAAAAGGAAGATAGATGGGCCATTTGTGAGTTGCCCACTGGTGAAAAGGTGCACATTCAGTCCGTCTACAAGGGAGGAACGACATAGTCAATGGAATGTAGAGGAGAAGGGTTACATGATAACAAAGGGTATGCGAGGGGCGGCAGCTGCCAGGAGAGTGTTTCTTTTCTTTTTTGTTTGAGGTTGCTTCAACTTTTGTATGACCACGAAGGCGGTCAGTGCACCCCCACCTGGTTATGGTAGAGCACTGCACGGGCTCGGGCTTACCCGAAAGCATGGGCCCGGCCCGGCCCGTGGGCCGGGCCGGGCCGGGTAGAGCAGTTTTTTCACGGGCTCGGGCCGGGCTCGGGCACGGCGTGTGCTTTTTGACCCGGGCCCGGGCCGGGCTCGGGTTTTTGACGTGGGCCCGGGCCGGGCTCGGGCTTTCTGCGAGGTATTCTCGGGCTTCTCAACTCTGAAAAACATGTATTTTTTGGTCTCGGGCCGGGTTCGGGCCGGTTTCGAGCCGGACTCGGGCCGGGCTCGGGCTTTAGGTAAAGGGGTGGCGGGCCGGGCCGGGCGGGTAACGTAGATTATTTCCGGGCCCGGGCCGGGCCCGGGTCCTGTCATAAAAGTTTTGATCGGGCTCGGGCGGGCCGCCCAATGTAAAAACGGGCCCGGGCCGGGCCCGGGCCGCAAGAATCGGCCCGTGCAGTTCTCTAGGTTATGGGACACCTGTATTGTGACCTCTGAATTCCAACTCTATTCTATTGCATGATTTGCACAAGTGGCATTCTTTGTATTTGTGGGCAAGCTATTACTTATACAAAGTGTATGTATCAAAAATAAAATAAAAGTGAAATAAAAAATTTTTGACAAGATGAAGTAATAAACATCAACATAACAGAAGGGCGAGAAGAATTTGCAATTATTGATGCATAAATATAGATATCACTTTATAAACATCCCATATAGTATAGGCATATTTGATTGTTAGGAAATGGATAAGGCAACCAGGAAAATGTTCATTGGAGCACCACACAAGTAGTACTCTTTGTGTTGGCGGTTAAGCTGATTTTTATACAAAGTCTATGCCAGCACGAACGATAGAGTAAATGATAAATGAAAATTATATGATAAGGTGAAGTAATAAACTTCTACATAACAGACGGGTGAGGAGAATTTCAAATAAATGAGGCGGAGATACACACATCAATTCATAAAGATGCCATATTTCATATTTCATACCTAATCGTTAGGAAATGAACAAAGCGACGAGGAAAAATATTCATTGGGGCACCAAACATGTCCAAAACATGCCTATTATTCGTGATGCCTGCAAGTCTGCCTACGTATATTTTCATTTATACCCTTCGAAAGTGAGCTGAACATGCGTATTAGAAATGACACGCAAGATTCTCTGTCGTAGTGAGTGGGGAATCCTGATTTCAAAATAGTGGCCTTAAATTTCTCGAAAGGATCGCCTAGTGTGTTCACATTTTTGGAGAGGGGAAACTGCGGTATGAATTTTACATGTGATTTGTGATTAAAAAAGCGCAGTCTAAAAGGGGTTCCATTTGTCCGATGTATTGTGCGCGGCAAATTGTGCATTCAAGGAGATATACAATGTTTCAAGTGTCACAGTTGTAATCCCCTTGGATTTTGAAGGAAAATGAAGACGCGGTGCTCTTGGCCACATTAGCGTTATTCATCATGGACCAGAGCCTGCATGGAGGTTTTCCGCATGGTGCGCAGCCTTTGAAGTTCGCGGAGTGAATTTTGGACGACGTGACAACGTCTCCGAGGTTGGTGGCCCATCTGTATACCGCCCGCGGAGGTTCAGGAACAATTTGGCGCATTTTGTCACTCTGTAAAAGTATGGTCTGATGTTTGTGGAGGATACGATGTATGTTAAGATTTGATGCTGAAAACGTGAGGATATGGTTCGTGCGCGAATCTGGGGGAGCTGGTTAGCTTTTGCGGAGCGCGCCACGATCACGGTTGTCTGCTTTTTGAATCGCGTCGCTCATAACTAAGGGAGGATAATGCTGGCATTGTAAGTCGTTAAGTAGTTCACAGTTGGATGCAGTCTTGTTCTTTAGTACATATCCGCTTGAAACGAAGAGCTTGGCTGTACGGGACGGCAGTTTTACAATGCTTTAAAGGCTACTGTGGACATATAAATTTTGGTGCTTATCAGTTGTTTTTTTTTTTTTTGTAGACTGATGTGATAAGCTTGTTGTTGTGCACACTTCCACGAATATCCAGAAAGGGGATTGCGGAAGCCGAATATGTAGTTGAGAATGAGATGGTTGGACGGACAGCATGGAACTGAGAAATGAACTTCAACAACTCTTTCTCGCCGGGAGACCCGATCAGAAAAATGTCGTCAACGAACCTTCAGTAAGACATTGGTTTTAGCGCGCAGCTCTCAATAAACTGTGATTCCAGTATGTCCGTGAATATGTTGGCGTAGTTTGGGCCTTTTTTAGTTCCTGCCCTCCAAGCGGCCGTTATGATCTGAGACTATCTTCAGTGAACAGCAAAACATCACCTTCTGGTAAACGACGGCCAGCGGATTCCTGTCTCCCGCAAACAATGGCGTCTCCAAAAAGTATTTAAAGGTGAGAAAAGTCATAGAAAAAATGATTAGATACGACTATCATGTTATGACCCTTCAAATTTACCGAAATTATTGTCCCAACAGGGTTACGCGTTTAGCTTGGGCAATCTGTTTATGAAGTATCAGTTAAAAACACAGCTAAGTGGAAATATGTATTGAGCAATGCCTTGTTACATCTATTAGACATAACCATTGCTCATGATAAGTCTTGTTTGTCTGCGTTGATGCGAGAGAAGGAGTGCTTTTTCAAAAAACATTCCCTAACGGAGAATGAGATTTTCTTATTGGAAAGGTAGTCATTGGAAAAAGCACGCCAGCTAGTCGTTTCAAAAGAAAAGAAACTGAAGCGCAATAACGTCCCTGCTTCCCTCAGTGACAGCCAGTATTACAAATTATTTGGCAGCAAAATTTGTTCGGACACGGCACAAACACAACCAGCTATGGTTAACCTGTCAAATGTAAATCTTTCTGATGTTGAGCGTAGCGCCTTGTTGAAAGGTCTAAATTTTTGTCCTGCCACCGGATATTCGAACAAAACTTCAGCTGTACAAGGATTTGGACAACTTTTCCCGCCGTGTGAGACATCGCGAGTTCTATCATGACACAAATCAGGCTCCACAAGAACGCCCGCACCTGCCGTCATCCAGGCATTGGACTCCTTCACCGCAACGTGACCAACACCTCGACTTATATACATTTAGGCAGTTGAGCAGTATGTGATTATAAAGAGTAGACGTAGGAAGAAGACGAAGAAGCTGCTGCTACCCTGTCTGAGTAGCTCTGCCTACATTTATCGTTATTATCGTTATTTTCTGGTAATCTTACTGGTAGAACTGTTCACCACGTCGGTCGCCTCGAAAAGGTACCTTCCGTATCGGAGACCGACGGGTGCTGCGCCACCCGCCGCCTCACAAGGTGCTAGAAGGACCCAAGCTGGCACCGACGAGCACTCCGCCATGACCTACTAAGAGGTGACACCGGGTCAGAAACGCCAGCTGGTTTGTACAAGCCAGCCTGACGGCAAGCGACAAGACACTCGTGAATCTGAAGACGAGTCAACAATCATCGAGGACGACAACGTGGCGAACCTTTCAGACCTCGACATGGACGAGGGTGGTTTCCGAATTGTGCGCCATCGTAAAGACAGGGCGGAGGGCATTCCAGTGTTAATCCCTGTACATAGCATCCTAAAGAGCTGATTTAAGGCATATGAACCCTATTGTCCTGTATTCTGAGCTTGAAACGATTCTCTGTGGAGCACCAGTGAAGAGCCACTTCACAGCGCAAGGAGCATTGCTCTTAGATGTAGAGAAAGAAGGACAAACCAACATCCTTCTAGAGACCAAGAATATCGGCTGCATAGCCATATCTGCCCGTGTCCCACACAGTTACATGAAAAACACGTGCATTGTTAGAGGAGACCCGAAATGGTACTCGGATGAAGAGCTGCTCACCTTCCTGAGACCTCAGGGAGTATTCCATACAAGAGGAATCATCCGTCGGGTCAAAACCTCGACATCTGAATGGGAGTCAAGGCGCACCAATTCGGTGGTTCTCAAATTTGCTCCAAATTCTAAACGCCCGGAAAAGATCAACCTTGGTTTCACCAGACACGAGCTTGTCGACTCCGTGGAGACACCACCACGCTGTTTTAAGGGTCAGCGCTTCGGACATATCATTAAGTACTGTCGTGCACAGATGCAAGCACTGTGGGGGACCTCATGACTTTAAGACGTGTGCAAGTAAAGAAAACTCTGTGTGGGAAAACTGCGGCGGCGACCATCCTGCTACCTACGGTTGATGTCCTGCGCGCACAGCTGCTCAGCGAAGGAATAAGATGTTTGTTTTGGGTCCAAAGAATGCAAGCGCACCATCGAACACGAGGAAGACACCTAGCGCGCCACAACTAACTGGTTTGGAAAGAGAGTACGCATCTCATTTCCCGCGTCTCACACCGATAAACGAAGTTATTGAGCCAACGCAAATGGTCACCGCCGCTGAGAAACCTGTTCTAAAAGAGTCCGAAAAGCGCACTTATGCGGCCGCAATGAACCGACCTCAAGCACCACTTGGAAGCAGTCAGCTGGAAAACTGCCAGCCAGTGATACGCGCTTGGTTCACGGCACTACCTTCCCTCGTCGCGAAGATGCCTGCGAGTTCAACGAAGGATATGCTGGAAGCAGTGCTGGCTCTTGAGTCAGTAATACTCTGCTCTACTTCCACATACCCTCCGTAGCATAATGGCAATTTATCGCCCACTTGGTCCATTCCGTCGTACAAAAGTGCCCTTAATAATGCAATGGAATTGCACCGGTATTTAATAGCGTCTGTGCGAACTTAGCCTTTTCCTTAGAGACATACCTACACCAATTCTAGCACTCTCAGAGGCCGGTCTCCCTAATGGAAGGAGGATCCCAGGGTATATCAGACTTGGAAATCCGAGTATGCCGTCATTTTTTAATGTAAGTGCGATGATATACATCAGGCGAGAAATACCTCACGTCGTCTTACCAGTGCAAGACCTTTGTTCTACCTACTTGGAAGTCACCGCTGTGCACGTGTGCCTAGGAAAACGAAAACTCAGTGTGGTGTCGGGGTATATAAGTCCACGCAGGAAGGTCTCCATGGAGGCGTTTATAAAGGACCTTTGCATTCGTTGCCTCTCTTCTAGAATAATCTGTGGCGATTTTAACGCACATCATTCGCTTTGGGGAGATAAGATTGGAGATTTCCGAGGCAAGAAACTTGTCGCAGCCACGGATGCTGCTAACTTATGTATCGCGAACGATGGTAAACCGACTTTCTTCAGACCACCAGATTCATGGAGTGCCACAGACCTCGTGCTCCATTCTACAGACCTTTACGTATCGTCGACAACGGCCCCAGACAGGATGGGCAGCGACCATTTTCCGATCTTCACCAACATCCCCGATTTCACACTGCTGGTCGACAATTCTGTGCTGTGACACGCTGGGACACATACAGAGAAGCATTGGATGAATCCCCTGGTGAGCTGTTCGCAGATATGCTGCGGAGCAAGAGAGTGGCTACCTCAATGTTGAAATTGCCAGATCATTTTCCAACTCCTGATTTGAAACTAAAGAACCACTGCGCAGCGCATAGGAGAGCGGAGCGGAAACTAATAAGAAAAACGGGAAATCCCTATGCAAAAACTGAATACAACACGATAGGTGCTGTCATCCATCATCACACAAAAAGCTTAAGACGAGTTCAGTGGGCTGCTTTCTGTGAGAGCTTATCGGCGTTTACTCCCATGACAAGGATATGGGGAGTGATGAATAACCTATCCGGAAAGATTCGACCGCGCAGGCCATTCGAAGCACTTGCTTTACAGCAAGGACAAGATTTGCAAACCCTTGCAGAAGATTTTGCTGACGTATACACATCTGGCAGATCAGCAGTAGTATAGAACCCTCTGTTATCTCAAGCCTTCCATACCGTGGATACACCATTCACGTTCCGTGAGTTGGATTTGGCGCTTATCAAATTAATAAGACACTGTGTTGTGGGTCTCGATTTGATCAGCAATCAGATGCTGACAAATCTGCTATACGAATGAAGACGAGCCCTATTGGACATATTTAATCAAGTCTGGAGCACAGGAGAGATCCGAGAAACGTGAAAGATAGCACGGGCGGTGCCAGCACTCAAGTCAGGAAAGGATCCTGCGAACCTCGCCTCATATCGGCGAGTATCGCTAATATCATGCCTATCAAAGTTGATGGAAAGACTAGTATGTACGAGGTTAACATGGTATCTTGAGCAAGGAAATAGACTGCCATCGTGTATGAGCGGTTTTCGTCCACGGTTGAGTGCCCAGGACTGTGTCTTGGATTTACTAAGCCATATCGAGCACCATCGCGCAGACGGTCTTTCCACACTCGCCACCTTTATGGACGTTGCCAAGGCATACGACTGTGTGCTTCATACAGGCATCATCAACGGACTCCGAACCATGGGCGTCTCGGGAAATGCTCTTCGATTCGTCCATGAATTTCTCAGAGATCGATGTGTTCAAGTTAAGCTCGGAAGTATAATAAGTGATACGCGACGAATTTCCCTCGGTGTCCCACAAGGAAGTGTCCTATCACCCTCGCTTTTTAACGTTGCCAAGGCCAGCCTTCCAGATGCACTGAAAGTAGGTCGGACGGCAGTTAAAATGTCCATCTACGCAGATGACGTCTGCATTTGGATCTCGGGGTACGAACACAAACGGTTGGCCCGGATAGCCCAGGTAGAGCACTGCACGGGCTCGGGCTTACCCGAAAGCCCGGGCCCGGCCCGGCCCGTGGGCCGGGCCGGGCCGGGTAGAACAGTTTTTTTCACGGGCTCGGGCCGGGCTCGGGCACGGCGTGTGCTTTTTGACCCGGGCCCGGGCCGGGCTCGGGTTTTTTGACGCGGGCCCGGGCCGGGCTCGGGCTTTCTGGTGGTGTGCATGTGACGTGCAGCGAGTTATTCTCGGGCGTCTCAACTCTGAAAAACATTATTTTTTGGTCTCGGGCCGGGTTCGGGCCGGTTTTGAGTCGGGCTCGGGCCGGGCTCGGGCCTAAGGTAAAGGGGTGGCGGGCCGGGCCGGGCGGGTAACGTAGATTATTTCCGGGCCCGAGCCGGGCCCGGGTCTCGCCATAAAAGTTTTTATCGGGCTCGGGCGGGCCGCCCAACGTAAAAACGGGTCCGGGCCGGGCCCGGGCTGAAAAAATCGGCCCGTGCAGTGCTCTAAGCCCAGGGCGCAATCGCCACCATCGAACGCCACTTATAGACGCTTGGCCTATCTTTGTCAGCGGAAAAATCTGCCTTCATGCTTTTCCCGCGAGTGAGACGCGAGTCAACACGTCTGACGCTGTATATCAGAGGGCATTTAATTGTTCGTGCCACTCATGTTCGATTCCTGGGCGTCACCATCGACAGCAAGCTACTATGGCGTCGTGCGGTCTAAAGTGTTGTGGCTGCATCAGTGCGAAGAGTCAACGCACTTCGTCGATTGGCAGGTGTACGTTGGGGAAACAATCCTATGTCCATGCTTAAACTGAATGCTGCACTGATAACAAGCCGCATTCTCTATCAGCTCCCTCTGATATCAACGTTATCGAGTCAATTCGAGCGCTTGGAGGCAGTGCACAGAAAGGGACTTCGCTTGGCGATGGGAGTTCCACAGAGAGCTTCAAACAAGAAAGTCACTAATGAGGCAGAGTCTCTTCCACTCCGCCTCTTGACATGTCAGGCGTTGCTGACGCAGCTATTGAAGCTGGGCGAGTCCCGCGCAGGCACGGCGCTTCTCCGGCGGCTAAGAGCAAGAACTCGATCACATTTCCGTGCGGCGCTGAACACTTTCCAATTTCTAGGATTAGAATGGCTTAAACGAAGTCGCTTTGACCCACCATGGTCTTTTTCGGACGTTACCTGCAGCCTCAGTGTACCCCACCCACCGGCGAAACGCCCCATTTCAACTGCAGAAGCAAAGTGTATTGTGCTGGACCACTTAAGCACAGCATTTCAAAGCCACCTACAAATCTACACAGACGGTTCGGTGTGTGCACAAACAGATAGCTGTGCAGCGGCATTCTGCATACCATCAATTGATGTGTCATGGTCTGGCCGACTGGATCGCGTATTTTCCTATACAACAGTAGAAAGCGCCGTAATCACCGCGGCTTTGCGGAAACTACGGGCCTTTTCTGCACGAGATGTCGTGGTGCTGACATATTTCAATTCAGCGTTACAGAGAGTACATCGTGGCCTACCTTTAGAGAAATTTACAAAGCAATCTCTGGCACTGATTAATGATCTAACAAGCAAATGATTTAACATAAGGTGCTAGTGGATACCATCCCGCGTAGGAATTGATGGAAACGAGAAAGCTGACGCCCTTGCACGCCTAGCGCTGACATGTGTCCCAAAAGTGAAAGCTCCAAAAGCTTTTCAGAGCCCTAAGGGTGCGATCCGCCTTCACTTTAGGGAGATCCACAAGAATCCCCTCGAAGCCTGTGTGACTGATGGATTTACGTGCGAAGAAGCGACGCTTTTATACCGCATCAGGACCGACTCCGTGTACACCCCAGCTTGGTTATTCAAGACAGGGATTCACGCTTCCCCGCTCTGTGCTTTCTGTGGTGACATTGGTGACATCGAACATTTCATTTGGATATGCCCGCTTGCTGTTCCAATGAACATTTTTGCTGGTTGCCTTTTGCATTTCCTAACGATCATATATGCCTATATTATATGGCATGTTTATAAAGTGGTATGCATATTTCTGCATCATGAATTAGAAATTCTTCTCGCCCTTCTGTTATGTTGATGTTTATTACTTCACCTTGTCATAGAACTTTTCATCTATCTTTTATTTCATTTTTGATACGCACAGACTTTGTAAAGAAACAGCTTGCCCGTCAATACAAAGAATGCCACTTGTGCAAATCATGCAATAAAACGCAGTTCTTGGAATTCAGAGGTCAGTGGAGGTCGCACACTACAGGTGTCCCGTAACCAGGTGGGGGTGCACTGACCATCTTCGTGGTCATACAAAAGTTGCACCAACCTCAAAAAAGAAAAAAAAACTCTCCTGGCACCTGCCGCCCCTCGCATGCCGTTTGTTACCATGTGACCCCTCTCCCCTACATTCCATTGGCTGCGTCGTTCCTCCCTTGTGGACACTACTGAATGTGCACCTGTTCACCAGTGGGTAACTCACAAATTGCCCATCTATCTTCCTTTTTTTTCACACCACTGCATGTGCGCGCAAGTTTGTAGTCACGTTATAGCGCCACTGTATGTGCGCCCGAAGTATGTGATCACATTGATTTCTCTCTCTCCTATTTCCGTTGAGTATGACATGAGTCAATGTACGTGCTGGTATGCATGAAATCACTAAATGTCACGTCCTTGTGGTCATGGACCAGGTATCATGTTCGTTTGTGTTTTCGTTACAGAGAAAATGTATAAATTGAGCTGTGCGTGCTTGCAATCGCACTCTATAGATGAAGGCCGGACCCCAGCCGAAACGTCGACATTAAACGTTTGTGCTTTACGACGTGCGCCTGCACTTCTTTTAATTTATTAAACACCAGATCCGAAGCAGTAATATATATATATATATATATATATATATATTGCCACGTGTACTTGTTTATCTTTCTACAGTGACCGCTCTTCACCGGCTCACAAATGATAACCGTTATCGCTCGGCGCAGGACACGCCTGCATGTATCGGAAGTTTCTCGAACGTTATCGATGCTTCTTTCCGTTGTCTGTTTTCATCGACGCTCATGTTATCTGACTGACGTGAATTGTCTAGTACTTTCTGGACGACACACGGGCACCAAAGAATATTCTGGAACATTCCATGACTCATGTTTAAAAGCCGACGCGTCTCGCCGCTGATGAGGTTTTCGACGATCGCCGACTCTGTTCGCCGCTATCGTTGTGCTTCGAGTGTAACTTGCTTTTGTGGGCAGAAGTTCGCCCTATAAAGAATCAACTTCGTCATTCACAGTTTTACCACTGTTTGCTTCATCGTCACCACTACGTGCCATGTGCATTTCTTAAACACCAGAAACACTTCTAAAATCCAGCATCTCTAAAATCCGGCATCGATTTCCGACTTGGTTCCGACGGCATCTATTGCCGACGTCAGTTGCATATTTCCCTCATCTATTCTCATCTACACTACTCCTGATTCATCTGGTTCACCACAAGCAAAACAAACTTACGTAGGCTAACAGTCCTTCAAAACCTAGCTGTCTGCCACATGGAAAACCTCGGATGGCTCGATCACACAGCAGAGTTCTTAAAAATGAAATACTTAAAGTTGGTCAGCTATACTACCTCAAGCTAGCTACATACATAAAAGCTAGCTATATATATATATATATATATATATATATATATATGTATATATATATTGTCACCCAGATAATTAATTCGAACTCGCCGAAAGAGAAAAGCCTTCTTTAATGATGGCCGACACTCAAGAGAACGCGCGCACACCTGCGCCCTTCGTCATCTCTCTGGGGCTCTTGTGCCTGTAGTGGGCAGCTTACTTCGCGTCATTACTCCCCACGTGAAAAGCAACCATCCCAGTCGCCGGTTGGAGAGGCTAAAGGGCGACATAGGACGTGGGAGAGAGTTGATCAGAGGGGCACTTCTTCGCGGGCGTAGTACGGCTTCATCCGTGCTACTGTGACAATCTCGGCTCGTGCTCGCCGTCGGCTCGAGCTCATATTAGTACTCTGAGGGACGACCTCGTAGTTGATGTCGCTGAGTCGCAGGACGATCTTGTACTGGTCAAAGTATCAGCGCAGTAATTTTTCTGACAGCCCCTGATGACGGACGGGTGTCCCCACCCAAACGTAGTCGCCGGGTTCGTACTGGATGTTCCTTCGGCCACTGTTGTAACGGCTGGCGTCGGCACTCTGCTGGTTGCGCATGTGGTTGCGAGCAAGCTGTCGAGCTTCTTCGGCTTTTTGGATGATGTCGTCAGCGTTGTCACTTCTTGTTGTTCCGTTGTCTACCGGGAGCATGGCGTCTAATAGTGTTGTTACGCAGCGCCCATAAAACCAGTTCAAATGGTGTGAATCGGGTGGTTTCCTGCACAGCCGTATTGTATGCGAATGTCACGTATGGTAGAATTTGGTCCCAGGACTTGTGCTCTACGTCGACGTACATCGGGATCATATCGGCCCAGCACTTCCACCAGTAAAATTTCACGAAGATAATTCATTCGAATTCACTGAAAGAGAACAGCCTTCTTTAATGATGGCCGACACTCAAGAGAATGCGCGCAAACCTGCGCCCTTCGTCGTGTTCTCTCTGGCGATCTTGTGCCTGTAGTGGGCAGCTGACTTATGACGATCGGTGCCTCTAGTGGGCAGCAGACGACCGGTAACCGATGGGTCCCGGTCGTCCCTCGCTCACTTCGACTACAAGTTTCACCACCGTTTCACGATGACGCAACGGCTGGTCACTTAGGATTTCACAAAACCTACGACCGCATTAAGACTCACTGGTTTTGGCCTCGCATGTCCACTAGTGTTGCGAAGTACGTCAGTTTCCCCCTGCGCGTCTTACCAACACCGAAAACGGTCACTATCTCCTCCCGCCGGCCCTTTACAAACGTTAACGTGCCCGTCCGTTCCCTTCGATTCTGTGGCGATAGACTTAAGGTATGTTCTGACTGCGGTCGTAACGTTAGCAAAGCGCGCATCTGTCATAAAGACCATATCGCGCGTTACAAGCGTTAAAATCGTTAACAATGTCGATCGTTCACATTGTCAGTTGGATACGTTACGCATCTTAAGACCCGCCAATCAAAACGTGAGCTGGCCAGTTGCGTCTCAGTGGATTTTAACATGGCGCCTGTAAACAGACCACGCCCACAACTACGCACACTACTCGAACTACGCACACAAGCTACTACGCACGCACGCAGCCATGTCCGTTGGGCCGTTGCTCTAACTGGGGATGCCGGTAGTCGCGTCACCGGAAATTTAAAACCGAAATTGCGGCGCTTATTGGCCACGCCGTAACTGTCGTATCTGTATGAAACGTAAAAGTAGCGGGCCTTCCAACAATTACGCTCGCGTGCATGACGACTGTTGCGCTCTTAACGCTTCATACGATTGTAGTCTGAACAATTTAGTTGCGCTTTTTGCGTTTGCGCTTACGTTTCTTGCGAAATATCTGCACATTACGTACGTAGTCTGAACATACCTTTAGGGTACGGCCACGCTAGCGGCAAAAACGCCCGTTTTCGACGCGCGTCAAAAACGCGTGTATTTGCCAATAGCGTGGCCATACCATTATACGGACCCCTTCCGCTTACACCCGCGGGTCACCATTGGATTGTCACCGCCGTAGACCATCTCACTCGCTATGCTGAGGCGGCAGCGCTTCGTTTAGGTGCTGCCTCTGAAGTCGCGGAGTTTGCCCGGCACGCCATTATCTTGTGCCAGGGCGTCCCTCGTGTTCTTCTAAGTGACCGTGGCAAGACATTTCTTTCGCATGTTCTTGCTGAAGTTCTGCAGACCTCCAACGTGATCCATAAGGCGACATCAGTGTGTCATCCCCAAACCAATGGTCCTACTAAACGTTTCCATCAAACTATGTCCGACATGATATCCATCTATGTTAAACCCGACCACAAAAACTGGGACACTATACTTCCTATCGTCACGTTTACTTATAACACTGCCGTGCAACACACAAGAAACTACAGCCACTTTTGCCTAGTGGACGGCGGTGCACCGTCATTTGTTTTGGACACCACCGTTCTCTCTACGCCTTCCATACAAATGAAGACGATGATGACCTACACTATTAGCACTCACAATCTATATATATATATATATATATATATATATATATATATATATTGTTACGGGGAGTATTTATTTAACCGTGAACGGCTAGCGCTTGCCTAGTCAAGACTGCACAGAGTGCACAGGTTCCAGCAGGTTTTCAGTCCGACAAGAGAGCCTCTGACCCAGCCCCACTACAATTTCTTTGCCATTGCTCGTGACAATATATATATATATATATATATATATATATATATATATATATAGATAGATAGATAGATAGATAGATAGATAGATAGATTCGTATGCTAAGTGACCTCATAGGACGACATCGTACGCTTAAGGAAAACGCATGCGCACAAGCGGAAAAATAACAGCACAGGTAATGGGCCAGATACTGATGGTGCCATGAGAGCCACAACAATTTCGGTCGTATATTTCTTATAGACCGCACCAGATTAGACCTCGTGATGGTAAGGCTGACACATACAGTAGAATCTGTAAGTAATAAAATATTCTTTTTTTTTACTTACAGGCGGAGCTGCTCGTCATAGTACGCCCGGGACCAGACCGGGGGCTGTATCGTAGACCAAGGTTGTGCTCGGTCGTCATAAAGCGGCCCCGGGCAGTGCTCTACTGCCTGCATTTCATTTCTCACTCTTTCTATTTCTCTCATGTCATCTAAACACTGGCACTAATAATTCTTTCATGGCCAATAGAAGCCATGTCGTGATAATTTCATCATTGTCAATGCGGAAGCATATGGACTCAAAACCAGCAGTTGAAGCGTGGCACTACCGCAATGCAAATAAATGGCTTTTTGGTATGTAGCTTGAAATACTTCGTGCAATTCGGCATTGTTAAAAATGGCTGTATAGGAGTGCGAATTCATTTGTGATCTCTGAGAAGTACGACACATAGGAACGTACGTTTAATTTTGTATGGATAAACTGCAAGCCAGGCATTTTTTTTCTCTAAGATGTTTCACCACAGCAAACTTTTCCCACGTGTATGACATGCGTTGCGAGGTATTTTAATTTATTGTCATTGAAAGAAACGCTTCGCACATTTGGTTCTTCACCAACACAGCAGACTTGATGTAGATGATGAGTAATGCACGAAGGCTGTGGGTTATATTGCCGTCAACACACTTGCACCAGCGAGCCTGTTTTTTTTTTTTTACTCGAATGTGTAAAGTTATTGTCAATCTTTCACAAAGGAAATAGAAGGCGCGCTACCGGTCTCTAAGTGAACGTCGTTAGCTAATTCTAACATACGTACTGATGCACATCTATGTCTCCGAATTACAAACGTGGTTAAAGCTTCCTGTTCATTATAATCAATCACAAAAAACTACCTGAATCCTGAGCAGTGGACTAATGTTGGATATTTTAAGTGACCCCAAAAATATCCTGAAGACGACGTGTTATTGTCTGTTCATACTGTAAAACTGCACTTCAAAGGTCAAGGAAAGAAGAGTTATGACCCATACCATGAAGCCATGGCCATCTTGTAGAGAAGTCTTTCATATACTCGCCGTGTCACTTGTATTTTCGGAATTCGTTGGATTTGCCGCAACGAATGTGTAGTGAAACTTGAGAACAAGGGGAATCGAGTAAACGAGCGCCGCCTCTGTGATGAAGGGAATGCAGCAATGAGTTAGCGCATTTGTTGCGTGCTATACACAGGTACAGCCTTCATGAACATTAAGCGTCAGTTGGCCCTCCTTGAGCTTTTTGGGCCTAATATCTTCGGTGTCAGAGCAGAGATTCAAACGAGGATGAATGTCTGCCGTAGAGGCGTGAGCCAGGCACTTCTAGAAGACCTTGCACGATTGTCACCTAGATATCATAAAGCCCAAGTGACAGCAGGCGTCAGGGCCTCGTGCTATCAAAACCTAGAGCCACAGGTGGTGCCTCTCCTCATGGTCACTTTCTCAACAAAGAGTTTCAGCAAGATGGGTAGTCATTTATATTGTTTCAGGCAATTCTGTCCATGACCAATTCAGTTAGACCGCATTTTAATTTCGGAGGAACCCTTTGCCTAGTTACAGCTAAGGTCAGCCTAGTCACAGACAAGGTCAAATTAAGGTCACGCTCAAAAACGCGGTGCGATGTTGATGACGTTTTTTCTCCACAAAATTGGGGCCGATCCCGAACATGGTGCACTCAAATAACGTGGATATATTACACCTTAAGGCAGCTTGATTGGCCGGTACTGGACATGGTGCAACCAAATAACGTTTATAGTGTAAATTAAGGGGGGCTGATTAGCCGGTGGTGGAAATAGTGGGAGCAAACACCAATCATGGTGAGAATTATTGGACTCTGTGGCGGCAAGTGATGTACGTGAGCGCAAGACGTCAGCTCCCCCATCAAGATTCCGTTATTGTCAGGCTGTCGTCGTCCCTTCATTGCCTTCATCAAATTGTGTTTACTATTTCGATTAGGACGTTCACAGCGACTTCAACCAAATAGGGGAATTTGTTAGGTCAACGTTTCGCAGCCCATTCTGGCTCTGTCTTCAGGGGGTATTCTTTGGAGGTGGCGGTGTGCAGCGTTTAAAAGGTCCATCGTAAGAAAGGAGATTGGGGGAGAGAGCGGTAGGTGGGGCGACACTTGTCAGGGCACATGTTCTTGAGAGACGGAAAAGGCGAAAGGGTGGGGTGGCTGTGGCGTTGATGGTCAGTTGGGATGACCGATGCTGGGCGTGCCGTTGAAGGGGGGCGATGGGAGGGGAGCCAGATGTTTTTCTGTTGGTGACTGAGAGCTGGGGGTCTTTTCTTATTTTAGTCCGTGTCTGCAAGGCCATGGATATACACAGAAGGCATGTTTCCCTTCACGCGGTTTATATTACTCGCCCGTATTCTGAATGTGCCATTCCTCCATTAGCAGCCTTTTTCCCGAGTTTGTCTCTGTTTGGAGGATTTCGGTTTCTTGGAAAGCAATATTGTGATTGGCGTCTTCGGGATGTTCGGAGACGGCTCTGCGTGTTCGGTTGAATGCTCTGACGTCATTCCCATGTTGTCTGATTTTTTCATTTAGATATTTGGCTTCCCCGATGTACGACCCCGGGCAGTCGGCACAGCTAATTTTATAGACGACGCCTTGAGCTTTTTCTTTTGTTGGACGGTCTTTTGGTATATGAAGGAGGGTGTTTTCATCAGTTTATGCGAGATTTTGAGGCGTTTTTTCAACATTCGGATGAGAGCTTCGTTGGTACCTTTGACTTATGGGATGGACACTTGTTTCTGTGATAGGGGGAAGTCAACGGTTGGAGGTCCAGTAGCTTGTTTCTTCTTTTTTTTGGTGCGGTTGGTTTTTGGAATCAAGTCCTCTGTGTAGCCATTCCTCCTTAGTTCGTTGATCTTTCGTCGAATGTCATCGTTATCTTTGCACCTTTTTACACTGTTACTGTCACTGTGTTGTCACATCGCCGCCATTCTACCGTGTTCGATCGGTCAGCGTCTTACCGCTATTATTCTATTGACGTCATGCAATTGCGAACATCGCATCGTCCTCCCAAAGTCGCCGTAATCATTTTGTCGATGTGACTATATTATCGTGAACACATTGTCTTTATATCTTTTACATCAGGCTGTGTTCTTGATTGCACTTTTCTGTACGCTTTGTCATCATGCCATGGTCAACAAACCGTAATCCTTTCACAGTTGTAG
Source organism: Dermacentor silvarum (assembly GCF_013339745.2). NCBI lineage: Eukaryota > Metazoa > Arthropoda > Arachnida > Ixodida > Ixodidae > Dermacentor > Dermacentor silvarum. Next base: position 69,456,562 of record NC_051158.1, read on the forward strand.
CCATTCCATTGTCGTCATGCCATTGTACTGATAACATTGTAATCTTTTTAATATTGTCTTGCCATCATCGTCATACCGTCAGCATCAATCCAGCATCATCATCACGTTGGGCTCTTCTTGTGGATGCGGCGTCGACGAGGCCTTGCACACCTATTGAGGTAGATTTCCTGCAATATTGGTCAAGGGTTAGTCAGTGCCTGTGCAGCGTCCTTTCTTATGTCCAGTAATTTGTACTCCTTTTTTCAAAGATGTGCAGACTCTCCGCACAACGGACGTTATTGAGGTGCAAAATTTATGTGTCTCAATGTGGGTAACGCAGTGACAACGGTGTAAGGAAGAGAGGTGCTCCGACGAGCGCTGGCGTGCCCAACAAAGGCACGGTTACTCTAAGCCCCTCCACAGGGGGCAGCACATGTCTTAGTGGCCTGTCACTCGGCCATTTTTGCTGGGGCTTCAGTGGGTGTGTTCACCTCGGGTGCGTCGCTTTTGGGTTTATTCAAAAGGTTCGTGCTGGAAATCAGTTTGAGCATTTTGCGCACTTATCGTTGCCATTTAGTGAGTGTCGAAATGGATTATGGCCTCTGCGAGCTCCATTTTGTCCAAACTGTCATATCGGTCTCATGTCGCTCTGGTGAAGACGGCACTTGGTACTGATCTGAACGTATTGAGCTGGAGTTTTGGGAAAACGTGACTTTTAAATGGTAGTTTGATGCTTTTGAAGCTCCTGTATTTTGTAGTGACTTCTGTATGCCAGTATTTCTTATTCTTGAACGTGAGCGTGCGTTATTTATGAATGACGTCGCATCAACAATTATTGCGATGTATCTTGAAAAAACAAAGTGGAATTCGAAACTCGAAAGTTTAAAGCCACTTTCACACGACAGACAAGGAGCAACTTCGGTGTTATTTTGAGAATTTGCAAGCTCGTTGTATACTTTAGTCTGCAACCCATCTAACAAGAGGAGTAGAATATTGAGGAGGCCTCGCTTGAGTGCTTCTTTTTCCAAGGTAAGTCCTTCGATTTCTTCGTCGCAGGCTTCTTTCATAGGTAACTTGAGGAGTTATTAAGTTTGGTCACCACTAGTGGACCTCTTCTGCAATAGCTACTCACCGCGTGGTATTCTACAGCACAACACCTCCTTCCAGAAAAGGCAGAAGTTCTTTTCCAGACATAGTTCGTTGGTTTAATTATAATCTTTTTTCACATTTTACACTGTTTTATCACAGGAAGCGTAGCTGCACTTGCACTGGGGTATGAAGCAACGCATTCTTTCGCATACGGGTACGAAATCGTCGAAATATGCCATCTTTAGCAGGCGTACTACGTAAGCATACGGTTGTCTTTACTGCTTTCTCAATGAAGGAAAGCACTACTTTATATTGCTTGAAAGCATTGCCTCACGAGGAACGGAGTCACATTCTGCTCGTTGAAATCTGAGCAGATATTGAGTGAGATGATGGAAACAGAAAATGTTGAAATCACATACCAGACCACAATGCAAGGTACTTAAGAAATGTTTAAAATTACTGGTTTCTACGTGCGAAAACTAGGATGTGATTATAAGGCACGCAGTAGTCGGTAACGCAGGAATAATGCGGACCACCTAGGGTTCTTTAACCCTTTTACTGGCAGCTCAATAGTATTGCTGACCTAACAAATACATCGCCAAAAACTCGACAAATTTAATTATTAGTCTCTGCCTTTCATTTTACCTTTATTTATATACCTGATCAAGAGAGGTATTCAATAAAATGTCGAGCGTGAGCAGCAGCAGATGTATTGGTCACAAAAACCTTAAGGTTCGTCGTTAATTTCTTAGCCCATGGCGGGGTAATATTCTGCGATTTCCCCCCTTTTTTAGGCAAGCCCTTATTTCCATACTTCATAAAGGTGCATCTCAAGAACACACGTTACCTTGCCAAAGCGAGTGCCAGAGACCACTTTTGGGCCGTACATTTAGCTGCCACCATCTGGTCAACAATAATTTTGAGCTATTGCATCTCGTCTAATTTTTAGAGAAAACGTTTAATATTTTCATAGGTATGTATATGAGCATAGTAAAGGATTACTAAATCGATAAAACTATTCTAGGTGAAGTCTTTCTTATCTTGCCAGTTAAAGGGGTTAACACGCAAATAAATCTAGGCACAAGGGTGTTTTCGTATTTCGTCCCCATCGAAATGCAGCCGCCATAGCCGGGATTTGATACCGCGACCTCGTGCTTAGCATCCAAACACCATAGCCACCAAGTAACCACGGCGGGTGTAAGCAATGTTAAAAGCGCTGTCTCTGTCACAAAAGAGTATTTCAGTAGGCCTGGACAAGGTGAGAATCACTTAGCAACAAACCTCGCACGCGAAGTCTGCGTGCCGTCTGCTTGTGCTGGTGACATAAGCCACTGCGACGGGAAAATGGGGTGGTGACGGAGGAAACGAACAAACATTGCACATTCGTGAGCATCATGTTACATAAAAGCTCGGTAATTATCCTTGGGAAGAATAAAGCTCGTAAAGAATGTATACCTCGTTATTGGTGCGCGTGCTTCTGTTTCCCATAGAAGCCGCAGCGAAACCAACGATGCCACAGGAAACCATAACAGGTGCCACCCCCTAGTAGCACCAAACATTTATTTGACATCCCATTTGCAGTGCGGCGAAGCACCGCCGAAGCACCTTCCTTCGTACACCATGAGAGCGTCTGTGTGGCGCATTATTGTTAGGTATTAGATTGATGATCATTTTTATCTGTTTGTGAGGCGTTCGTTTGACAATTTCCGGTATTTATTCCAGTTGTTTGAATTGCTATCTGCAATTCATGTTTTAACGAGAACTAAATTGGGAACATTATTTGTACGAAGATTATTCACAAAGAAACTTGTGAAGTGGCGACCAGTAAGTAAGGATTAGACAAAAACAACAAGGAATTAACTAGATTGCCGTTTTCTCTTGTTTTTCGTCAGCAACCATTTTTCTGTGTGCAAGTTTTTCAAAATGCTTCATCGAGCATGGCAAGTAGAGTCACGTACTCTGCTCGTACGTAGTACGCCAAATTTTCACCACAATTTGTACCACGCTACAATGCCCTGCATTCCTTCAACACATCTTGACACCTGAGATTGAACGCACTGGTCACAAACACCATGGAAATATACAAAAAGAATACTTCATGAGTGCATCGCTTATATTTTAAATTAGTCTTTAGTGTTTTCTTAATGAACGTCTTCTACGCTTGTTGTATTAGTGCTCTTGTCTGATACACATTTGTTGCAACATCAAATCTGCACACACTCTAGACACTTTCTTGCCATTGCTCTCAACAACGCTGAGCTGCCTAAGGCGCTAGAGTGAATGTGCAGGCTACACTGCCAATCGCGCTCAGCCTGCGTACCACGTATTTGGTGTCACGTGGTCTGCGCTAGATGCCACGGCGAACTTATGAAGGCGAGGTGAAAAGGCTGATAACTCGATGCACACAATGCTCCCGTGCGCCCAGTGTTGTACGTCAGGTGAGCTGCGGTGTTTCGGAGGCGATAATAGCGGTAACAGTGGAGTAAGCGGCAGCACAGAGCATTCAGTTTACGAAAAGCCTGTGCACTTGCCGCGACTGGCTCTGCTGATCACTCCAGCGTTGTGATAGCATGTGCTTACAGCCACCAATGCAGCTCTGTTATTGGTTGTTCGGGCACCTATCCCAAAGCGTATTCATGCGATTAGCAGCCTTTGGAATTCCCCGCATTTTTTCCCTATGTACGTATTTAACTTCTTTTAGGCCAACTTGAGCCATTGGCCTTGTGTAAGAAGGGCAACTTGGGACATTGGGCATGTTTAGTTGCGTGTGCGCCTCTGGATAGATGGAAGACTACACCACAAGGGCCATTATACGAGTACATGTGCAAACTTTCATGCGCCCTTGATTTTGTGTGACTGGGCATGCTGCATTTATCTTGAAACTGCAGCGCGCACACAATAAACGAGTACACAAAGCAAAGGTAACAGACAGGCGCTGCTCCTATCTGTTACCTTTGCATTGTGTCCTCGTTTCTTGTGTGCGCGCTGCAGTTTCGAGATGAATAGCTACCAACTTGCCTCACTTTCAGTACTTTTACAATGCTGCATTTAGGTATGTGAACATTATTGGCAGATTTTCCTAAATGGGTATATGCCACTGCATAGGTGCCTGAATAGACAAGCAGAAGAAGATGTGGAAGGTGAAGATGTCGGCAACAGGAAATAGAATTAAGACTGAGGGAAATTAAAAAGTTGGCATCAAAAGCTGCCGAGTGTGGACAAAGTGAAGTTAACTGGAAACAGAGGGGTGGGGGTGCACTTATCGAGGCGTATTGAATTACAGAAAAGTGAGGATGTCAGCAATAGGAAATTCGAGAAGGCCACACATTGAAGAAGTTGCAGGTGAAAGCTTTGGCCAAATTGTGTGTCGTGACATTGCTACAATGCTAAGTGCAATAACCTCGACATTCGTCCTGACGTGAGTTTTTCAATAATTTATATAACTAAGAAATTCGTCACTGCAATTGCCTATAAAAATACGTGTTCTATTTTACTCATTATTGCAATTGTGATGAAGAAGACGTGCAACATGCTCTGCAGATGATGCACACCACCAACAGTAGCAGCATCGTGATCGCTCCGCAAAAGACGACGCCGAAGTCACCGCTAAGAGCGCTCCCCGACGTAACTGTTTAGCCGCTCGTTCTGTGCCAGTATATCCGAAGGATCTACATCTCACGAGTGGGCATTGATCTCTATGGTCCGCTTCCTATGACACCCGCCGGTAACCGCTGGATCATTGTCGCCATCGACCATCTTACGCGCTATATGCTGAAACTGCGGCACTACCTGCCGCCACTGCGCGCGACGTCGCCTCCTTCCTGCTCCGCTGTTTCATCCTCCGTCACGGCCCACCTCGTGAACTTCTCAGCGACAGAGGGTGCGTCTTTTTGTCTGAGGTAGTCGAAGCTCTTCTGGCTCAGTGCCACGTTATTCATAGGACAACCACCGCCTACCACCCCCATACGAATGGACACACGGAACGTTTCAACCGGACCCTGGGTGACATGCTGGCCATGTACGTCGCATCTGACCACACAGATTGGGACCTTATCCTACCATTTGTTACGTTCGCCTACAACACTGCAACCCAGACTACCACTGGTTTTTCTCCCTACTTTTTGCTCTACGGCCGTCACCCACCCCACACCGTGGACACCCCGCTACCCTACCAGCCCGATGCTTCTGAGTGTGTGCCCGTTTCGACTGCAGCACGTCATGCCGAGCAGTGTCGCAAGTTAGCGCGCCACTTGACCACCGCTGAGCAACAGCGCCAGAAAAGGCTCCATGACGCTCACTGTGAGCAACCTGTCTTCTCTCCCGGCGACCTCGTCTGGCTGTCAGTACCTACGCATGCTCCTGGTCTGTCTTCAAAACTTCTTCCCCGCTTTGATGGACCTTATGACATTGTCCAGCGCACGTCTGCGGTGAATTACCTAATCGAACCACTGACGCCCCCCTCTGACCTCTGTTGTCGTGGACGTGACATTGTTCACGTCGATCGCCTTAAGCTTTACCGTGAGCCGCTCGTGGTCACTACTGTTTGAGCCGCCAGGATGGCTGCTTGTTCTCCCGGGGGCGATTGTGATGAAGAAGACGTGCAACATGCTCTGCAGATGATGCACACAACCAACAGCAGCAGCATCGTGTACGCTTTGCAAAAGATGACGCCGAAGTCACCGCTAAGAGCGCTGCCCGGCGTAACTGTTTAGCCGCCCGTTCTGTGCCAGTATATCCGAAGGATCTACATCTACGCCTGTATCAGTAAAACCTCATTTCACAATACATTTATATTACTGTCAGTTCTTCGCCCTTTCAAGGGGTCCCTGATTTTTTTATTTTTTTTTATAGATGTCTGTACATTAGAGGTTGGCACCATGGTGATTCTCACTAATATTTTTTACTTGGGAAAACAGTACACAACCAACATAGGCCGGTTCAAACGATGACACAAACGAGATGGAATAACTCAACAAGTTACTTCACATGAAGTTCACATTAAGTGGCGTCAATTAGATTATAGAGCTGTCAATTGCAGTGCACTTGAATTTCACAGAAGCACAATGATAAACTCGATGGCTAGAGCCTGGGGCTTGTATGTGCGCGTTTTCAAACAAAAATGGGAATTTGGTTTTAACTATTAAATTAGAAAAATCAAATTATTAGATTTTACGGAACAAAAGCATGATATGAGCATGAGGCATGTAGTAATGGGGTACTCCGGATTGATTTTGACCACCTAGGCTTCTTGAACGTTCACTCTACGCACGGTACACAGCATTCTTGCTAAGCCGAGGGCCTTAGCAGCGCAATGCCAGTCACTACGCCACTGTAGGGACATTGGCATCAGTAACTTAGTAACGTAATAGCTGTGTATAACTATCGGCAAGGCGCACAAGATACTTACGTGTACATAAAAAGGGTTCCATTCTCATCACAATGTGTCTTTTGGCAAGGTTCCTTAGTGAAAACCGTGTGGTCCGGTGCAAGCCATGAGTTGTTGAAGAAGCATCCTTCTCCTTTGTGGGAGTAAGTCATGACATCAATAAAAATTCAAGTGTTAGCATTATCCACTGGAAAGTTGCTGTTCCCATAATTAAGAGAAAGCTGCGCCCTAGATACCTACTTGTATTATTAAACTTCTACGCCAGAAATTCTGTATATTCAATAATTTAACACCAACGCATAAGTACGGAACATGTTATTCCATCATCCAATAGTATCGAATATAATTACCTATGGGAGGACATTTTTATTAAGGATTTATTATGCAGTGGATTTTGTATAGGCCCCTTCACTTTGCAAAAGATCATACAATGCGCCGCGTCTTGAAGGACACAAAGCCGACTATAAAGCAAATACTAACCCTTTTGTTAAAATACATTTATTCTACACAATATTGGAAGTTACATGTGCCGCTAATTTTAATGACACCCATAGAAACATCACTTCAGAAACGTAGACTTCTTAAGGGTCACATGTCATCTCAATAAAAAATAAATATGATTAAGCACAATAAGACTAACCACGCTCAGTAGGGGTGGCAACAAAAAATAAGAGCATCGCATTCCATTGAGAAGGGATAAAAAATAAAGAAGCTACTTTTCCATACACGCTTACTTCTTCGGGATCAGAAGAGAACGGAGACATCTGCAAGCCGGCCGCACCACACCTCCATGGTATCGCTTAAGTGATAATTATTGCAGAGTTTCTCACAATTACAGCTTCTGGTCCTTGTCACATTCGATAAGACATTTCGAACTGTTGGAAATTTACAAACAACTTGATTTATTCAAGAAAGCACACCATGTGCTCATTTAGGTGAATCGGAGGAAATAATACATAAGGCACCGAAGCTCTAGAAGGGAGTTCTTAGTGGCCTGTTTTGGCAATGTTCAAATGTTCCCTATATATTGCAAACACTCCATTAAAGCCGGTACATATTCTTGGTTGTACCATAGTTGTTGCAAATAATTAATTATATTCAAGCTTATTACATATATGCTCTCCATTACATTTGACACATGCTCATGTGTAGTGTCCTGGCTCGACCAATGCCGGTGTCTGGTTGTTTGTTCAGACGTGTTCATATGCTAGCATTGCTTGGTGTTTGCGATACCACAGAAACAGGAGTCCGGGTGCGCCTTCGTATTCACGGGAGTTCCGCTACGTTTCCTTTAGTGGAACTCCCGCTAACAGTTTAGCTGCATTGGAACGCCAATGCATTTCTCCGCAAAGTTCGGGAATTAATATATCGAAACTGCTGTCATCCCGAGAATTCGTTCCAAGTGGATGCGCCTTGCGAACTCCACGGCTACAATTTGTAAATTGCAATATGGGCCATCAGGTAATTAGTTAAAAACTTAATTAATGAATTTTTGTTAATTATTGGATTATTCATTTAAATTTATTGTGCAAGTAATGTTCGCCTCTTCGAGTAGACCAGCTCAGGAACTAGCATTTTGCTATCTGCCACAGAAAACCTTTAGGAATTTTTGAAAGTGTTCGCTGAAACACCCTGTATATCTCTGTTTTGAATGTTGGGTTAATTCTTTTATTCGCAGGTATAAGTGGATGGTTCATACTATATCAATATATTCCCCAAATTTATAGCGCTTAGAAATCATTACATTCCCGGATATATGAGGCAGTCCTCACCTACAAATCATCAACCTACTTTATGTGAACTGCACGATAAAGGCCTCTCGCAGAGATGTCTAATGCTCCGCGGTGGTGCGCCTGCGAATATACTAATTTTATCATACCCCATCAGTCCTCACATCGCTCTCCCCTTCTATTGGGACACATCTGCAAATCTAATGGTGTATACGATTATTGGCCCCATACATCACTTTTTGTCAGCTTGACTATATGCTACCCCCGTTGCTTGTATACTCAAAATCCCTGTCTGCATTTCTCGCAACGCGACGCCTATCATATTTTGTTCCATCACTCGTCGCGCGGTTCTTAGATTCTTTTCAAGCTTCCTTTATTTCACTTCAACGCCCAGACCCGATATCTGACGCCTCACCATTAACAACGGTGCACAATTTGGAGTAGTTCAATTTGCATAGGCCGTCCTTACGCCTTCGAACATTACACATACCATGTTCATCTTGTTAAGGATGGTGAAAAGCATTTCATAGCATATCCGTGCAATGGTCTTTACACGATCACGTTGTAACAAAACAACCCGATTAGTGAGTGTCCCCCAACGTTCGAAAATTGCTCGAGAAACATTGGTATTTCTAATAATAGAACTATGTTGGTACCAAACATTTGATGCGGTACATCTAGCATCTGTATGACACTTTGTAGAGGCCTCGCTAAACCTTACAGTAAAACTTTGTTATCGATGTGGCGAGGCTTCTTGGACGATAAGATCCTACCGACTGTTGGCCACCAAGGCAGTCTATATAACATGTTCCCGCGATGAGTTCCCGCGATGAGCGCTCGTGCCGCTGAACGGTGGCGAGCGGACCCCGAACTCCGGGCTCGGGACGTCAACGTCGAGCGGTGGATCTATCTCCTGCTCAAGCTAACCATCTCCCCGCTGCTTCGCATCCACACATGGTTGGTTCCCTTTAGCGGGAGATGGAGTATTTTTTTGTGAGCGTTTTGTTTGAATGTTCTCACAGGCAGCGACAACTGTGGTTTCACAGCAAAGAAGCGCTTTCCTACAAGGTGCAACACAATACTTCGAGCCACAGAAATTTTTAGGTACGTGATTGCGCTGTCACATATTATATATTTACAATTTTCCCCCTCATAGTTAAACATTCACCGAGACACTTTCAGCAAGCAGGACATCTGTGTGGTTAAACTCCCTGCCTTTCCTCAGCTCTCTCTCTCTCTATATATATATATATATATATATATTGTAAGCACTATTAACGTACTTCGTCGTTTTCATTTGTACATAGCCATCATCATATTCCCTGTTCTTCTCCTTCTTCGCGCATGACCTGGGGCGTTTCCTCTTTAGAATAAAAAGCGCTTGACAGCCTGGTCGGTCTCGGTCTTATAAAGTGGTGGAGGTACGTCAAGATCCCGACGTCCTCTCGCGTTCCCGTCCTCCCTGGAGCTACGTTCCGGTCGCCGCCTGCGCCCGGCTACCCCTACAACGATGGACACTTCCAACCCCGGCTCTTCCGGCGCCTCTAACCCTACCACACAGGCGACTCCGCCCGCGGTGCCCTCTTGGACTGTGACGAGCCCTCAACGTGATCGTCTTTGCCGGACTCCGCAGTGATGACGTCGACGATTGGATCGACAACTACGACCGCGTGAGTTCTTGCAATAAGTGGACCGACACCCAGAACATTCTGCTTGACCGGTGTTGTAAAGACATGGTACTTCAACCACGAATCCGACATCGCGGATTGGTCCACGTTTACCACTAAGCTGCATGAAATCTTCGCTCCCTCGTCTGGCCGGGCAGAAGTCGCCAAACAGAAGCTGGGTTCGCGCCTTCAACTTCCACAAGAGTCTTACACCTCATACATAGACGATGTCTTGGCTCTGTGCCACCGTGCGAACCCTAGCATGACGGAAGCCGAACGCGTTCGACACATATTAAAAGGCATTGGATCCGTAGCGTTCAACGCCTTAATCGTGAAAAATCCGGCTTCTGTCGAAGACATCACTTCCACGTGTCAGCGACTAGACGAGCTGCAGTCTCTTCGTCTTGAACATGACAGCAGCGATCCTCAGGTTCCCCATTATTCAGATCTACGTGCTCTCACCGCACCATCATCCGCGAAGAGCTTCAAATACAAGACCTGAGGCGTTCACCTGCTGCCTGTACCCCAACCCCAACCATCGACTTGCACGTGGTCGTAAAGCAGGAGTTGACAGCGATGACTTCACCCACGACGTATCTTGCTCCGGCAGCGCGCCCCACACCTACCTACGCGGATGTTGCTTAGCTACCCACCCCTACAGTGACCTCCGTGCCTACTGACGTTACCTATGACCATTTGGCTTCGATGGGAACCAGAGGCCTTGCTGCGTCATTCTACCCTGAGTGGCGTCCACCTCATCCAATTTGTTTTTACTGTGGTATACGCGGCCATATATCTCGCCTCTGATGCCATCGCCAGCAGGATGAAAGACGAGGCTATGCTGAGCACGAGAGAGACCGCACTAGCCGACCAGACGCCTACTATCCCGGATTGTACTCGTTCCTTCAGCAGCGTTCTCCGTCTCCTCCAGCTGCTCCCACTCTGCCTCATAGTTCCCGCTCGGCCAGACGTCGTTCTGCTTCGCCTTACCGGCGCTCTACATCGCCGCTTCGCCCCACTTCCCATCTTGCTGACCAGCACTCAGAAAACTAACTGTTGCAGTTTTTGGAGGGGAAACTGCTTCCTATCGGTCTTCAAAAATTCCAGCTGTTCGCCCGGCCAACATGCTTTATGTAACTGTTGAAGGTGTTCCCGCGTCAATTCTCATCGATACCGGTGCCGCCGTTTCTGTACTTCACGGCTCCGTAAAGTAAAAACGCCTTATCTTCGACTAATTTTACGCGGTGCCAATAATGCATTCATTCACCCCGACGGACATTGCACTGCTCGTATTCTCATCGACAGCATTCGCCACCACATTGAGCTTATCGTCATTCCAACGTATATCCATAAACTTATCCTGGGTTGGGAATTCCTACATTCTGCTTCAGACGTCATTTCATGTAGAGAGTAAGTTGTCCATATCACGGATACAACGCTTGTACCTGTCACGGACTCTTCACCTTCATGCGTGAACTTGGACATCGCTGTAGACTACGTCCTGCGTCCTGGTTACGAAGACGTTGTAGCCGTAACATTCAGCCAGAATGCCCACGGAAACGCTCTAGTCGCCCCTTCTTCCCGCTGCACTTCTCGCGGAATCCTCACTGCCGCCTGTCTCGCCCGGTTTTTATGTGGCCGCGCCATTCTGTCTGCCTGCAACACGACCGCAGATCCTGTGATGCTGCCCAAAGAGATGACTGCGGCAACCCTCGCTGACACTCAACCTTTTTCTAAAGTCTCGCTTTGCCCGTCTTCATCGCCAGCACCAACCTCAGGTTTGGATGATTCTTTCCCTCCCCGAGCCGTTCATGGTTCTTACCAAACCGCCGCGCAGTCCGAAGCCTTAATGGTGGTCTTGGCGAAGCACAAAGCTTGTTTCGATAGCTGTTCCCCTGTGTTGAGCCAAACTTCTGTGGCTACACACCGCATCGAAACCGATGGTTCCGCTATCATACGACGACGCCCCTATCGTGTCTCGCCGTCCGAACGGAGGGTCATTGAACAACAGGTTGCTGACATGCTTGCGCGTAAAATAATACGACCTTCCTCTAGCTCCAGGGCTTCTCCCGTGGTTCTGGTAAAGAAAAAAGATGGCTCCGTTGGCTTTTGCGTCGATTATTGAGTGCTCAATAAGATCACACGCAAGGACATATATCCAATACCTCGAATTGACGACGCTTTGGACACACTGCCAGGGGTGGAGTATTTCTCCAGCCTTGATATTCGATTAGGCTATGGGCAAATTCCGATGATCGAGACTGACAAAGAAAAGACCGCATTCGCTACACCAGACGGACTTATGAATTTAACGTGATGCCTTTGGGCCTTTGTAACGCTCCCGCCACATTTGAGCGCATGATAGATAACGTACTTCGTGGACTAAAATGGAAGACCTGCCTTTGTTATCTGGACGATATTGTCATCTTTTAGTGTAACTTCAGCCAACATCTTCATCGATTAGACTAAGTTCTGAAGTGCTTTGCAAATGCTGGTCTCGAGATCAATAAAAAAATGCAAACTTGCAAGCAAGACCATAAAAGTATTGGGCCGCGTTGTATCAAAAGATGGCATCCAGCCACACCCCGAAAGGATTAGTGCTGTTCTCCACTTTCCTCTCCCCCAGCAGCAGAAAGATCTACGTAGTTTCCTCGGCTTGGCGTCATATTTTCGTTGATATATATGCAACCTTGCTGCAATAGCAGCTCCTCCACACAAGCTACTGGTTACCAGTGCCTCTTTCACATGGACTAACGAATGCAAGTCGGCTTTTCAAGCTCTTAAGCAACATATTACTTCCCGACCAGTGCTTCGTCACTTCGATGATCGAGCCCCCACTATACTCCATACTGACGCAAGCGCACAAGATATTAGCGCAGTACTTCTGCAACGCAATGCAGCCTCTAAAGAGCAAGTCATCGCATATGCCAGCCGAACACTTGCTCCACCTGAGCGGAACTACACCATTACAGAGCAAGAGTGCCTGGCTATCGTTCGGTCGATTCAGAAATTTCGCGCATACCTTTACGGTCGCCCCGTCACCATCGTCACCGACCATTATGCTCTGTGTTGGATGACATCAATGAAAAACATGTCAGGACGCTTAGGACACCGGATACTCGACTTGTAGGAATATGACATTACAATAACGTACAAGTCTGGAAAAAGTCATCATGATGCTCACGCATTGTCTCACTGCCACTCTCGCTCACCTCCGGTAACGCGCCGTCGCCTTCCCCACCACGTCGTTCTGATGCTACGCCTCCCTCACGTCAGCTATCGATAACGCCCCTGGACCTAGTTACGCTTTCATCACGCTCTGATTTCGTCTTGCTTCAGCGGGCCGACTCCTACTGTCGAACTCTCATGGATCGCCTTAGTGGGTTCACCGAACCACCCAACAGCAGCTTGCGACGCCAACTTCGACAACTCCACGTGCAAGGTGGCGTGCTACACCGCTATGTTTATCACCCAACAGGTTGCCGGTGAGTCCCAGTTCTACCTCGCTGCCTACGCCTGCAAGTATTAGAGGCACTTCACGACGACGCATCAGCTGGCCACTTAGGCTCCCACAAGACTTACGACCGCATCGAGACCCGCTGCTTCTCGCCTGGCCTATCCAGAACGGTGGCCAAATACATTGCCTCTTGTGCGTCACGTCAGCACCGAAAACATTCGACATCGCCTCCTGTCGGTTTACTACAACCTCTCCCTTGCCCGGACGCACCTTTTGAATTTGTTGGCATTGATTCATATGGTCCCTTGCCTTTGACACCCTCCGGTCACCGTTCAATTGTCACTTCGGTCGACCATTTAGCAAGATATGCCGAGACTGCCCCTCTGCGATCCGGTACCGCGTCTGAGGTGGCTGACTTTTTCTTGCGCTCCATCGTCTTGCGCCACGGGGCTCCTCGCGTTCTTCTGAGTGACCGTGGCAAGGCATTTATTCCCCAAGTTCTCGAGGAACTTCTTCGGCCCGCTGATACCGTGCACAAATATAATTCTACCTTTCATCCGCAAACCAATGGCCTCACTAAGCGCTTCCACCGTACGCTGTCTGACATGATTTCTATGTACATCCGTCCTGACCACACTGACTGGGATAAAATTCTTCCTTTTGTGACATTCGCATATAATACGGCTATTCAACGGACTACCGGTTACAGCCCTTTCTTCCTTGTATATAGAAGATCTCCTTCAACCATATTAGACAGATAATTTTAGCACCTTCTTCGCCTAACGCGTCCCTTCCAGAAGATTTCGCTGCCCTAGTTGCACATTGCCGTCAAATCGCCCGGCAAAGCACGGAAACTGTCCAAGCTAAGCATAAACGTCGCTGCGACAACAAACGCCGTGACCTCCGTTTTCACCCTGGAGATCAAGTCCTGCTTCGGACTCCAGTCCGAACTCCAGGCCTCTGTGAGAAGTTCCTTCAATGCTACATTGGCCCATACACAATTGTGCACCAAAAATCTGTAGTGAACTATCTCGTGCGCCCAGTACACTCCGTCACTGACCGGCGCCACCGGAATGCCGAAATTGTTCACGTCTCGCGGATGAAGCCCTTTACTCCCCGTTTAGATAATCTCTTATCTGCGGCCAGGCTGGCCGCTTCCATGACTGGGGGAAGGTAGTGTAAGCACTAGTAACGTACTTCGTCGTTTTCATTTGTACATAGCCATCATCATCTTCCCTGTTCTACTTCTTCGCGCATGAGCTGGGGCATTTCCTCCTTGGAATAAAAAGCGCTTGATACCTTGGTCGGTCTCGGTCATAATATATATATAGATATTGTTAGGGAATCACTATGTTTCGGTTGCCACTGCAGACAACCATTGCGGCATTTATTAGAAGCGACTACTTTCATTACAAACACCAGTTGCCTTCGCTTTAGTCTGGATTACGTTCTAGTTAGAGGGTCGCTTCGTTGATCTGGCGCGCTCAGGCCCACGGCTGATGGTAACCTTGTGGTGCTGTCTCCATATACGACAACGTGCACGTGACACTAATGCCTGCACAAAACGCGACAACTCTCATTCACAACATTTACATGCACTCGCAGTCGGCATTTAGAGTGTGCACCAACATCACCTATGGCGACAATTTACTACGTAATCTCCGACAAGAGGTTACCCACTTCCGAAGTCTCGGACACCAAGTGATAATCAAATGGATACATCCACATAGCGCGATCATTGGCAATGAAATGGCCCACAGGCTAGCGCGCGCACCTTCTTTGCGTGAAAGCCAAACATCGTAATAGCCAGTCATCTTACCGGACTTCACGCAATCCATTACTGAACCCAACATTCGAGCTGCAAAAAGCCAGGGCAAAACGCTCCGCCTATCTGGCTACTGTCGTCAGCCCGCTATCCATACCACCCATCCCATGCCATCCCAAGAACTCTCTGGCAGGGATATCAGGACTATCCAGACGGGAACACTGCTGACCCCGTTCTTTCTCAGTAGTTCTGATGTGATAAATAGTCAGCATGGACACCTGCAACCTGCCACCAGTGCCAGCATCGGGCTGATCTGGACCACCTGCTCTGGCATTGTCCATTTTACAAAGTGGTTCAGACTAAAGCGCTTTTCAGCATACAGTGGGGCCCATTGTCGGTATCACTTCACGCATGGGCTTGTCCAGCGCCATTATCATCGCCTTAGCATGCTATGCAGCTGTGGCGGGCTCTCCTGTCAGTACTCCGGGACCCGGCGGCACCGTCGATGGCAGACCGACTGCGCCATGAATGCACTCGGTATGGGCGGTTTTTCAATTTCCAACTTAGGTCACTTAGGCCAACTGAGGTCACTGAGTATATGCTATTGTGTGTGCGGCGAGCGAGGGAACAATTCTTAGCGTTTGTAGGCACCGGTGCGCCACGCTTTCTGTCTCGGATGACACGCGCGGACTTCTCAGCAGTGCCACTAGTAGGTGCAGCGTGTTCAGAATGAAGTGAGAGAGAGAAGCCCGGTTTCCGCATGACGAGTTTCTCAGCGTCCGGACGCACCGACGCGCCATGCATTTGGGACACCCCGCGCTTGCTTCACGGCAGCGGCGCGCCGAGTGCTCTTAAGAAAGCGTGAAAGAGGAATCCCGCTGCAGCACACGCAGCATACATACTGCGTTTCGACGGCCGCAATATGTTGTGTCAATAGTCATTAGTCATCCAATACTAAAGGCATTACCATCGACAATTATCGTGAGATGGTTTCAGCCGCAGTTGTTTTGACACAAATTGGGTATTGGTGGTTTGGCACTGGGTAGGTGCTAATATTTAATGAACTTCTTGGACGCGACCTAGGGTTACCCAGTGTACGGCACTGGGTTGGCGCCGCTGTTATATGATACAACAAATCGTTTGAAGTACCTCCGAGGGTGGGTGGAAGCAAACCAGAGTAAATATATTCAGATAATGTTGTCTAAACACGCGAAAGGCGCACTCTTCGCGTTGGCGCAGCTAGATTGCTCAGCCTGGGCAGAGGAACGCAAAAGGAGAAGCCACACAATCACACATAATGCGTTTAGGCGGTGGCAACACTCTTTCTGGCTGCATTGCTTTAACACTATTGTCATTAACTTGAACATTCATTGTGAGTTGGGGTCTACCGGAATTTTTTTACCCTAGTGGTTGCATAAACACTTGCATCATTGATACTCGAAGCCGTTAGGCAAACATTGGTTAGTAAAACGGCACTAAAAAAAACCGGTCCTGAGAATCCTAAAATTTTCAAAAACCTCGTCTCCTTTGACGACTTCCCATGGGTTCAGCGTATAGTGACACGTGTACATGTTTATCTTTCACTGGTGACCGCTTTTCACCGGCTAACAAATGTTAAACGTTATCGCTATGCACAGGACGCGCCTGCATCTATCGGAAGTTTCTCGAACGTTATCGATGCCTCTATCCGTTGTCTGTTGTCTCCGACGCTTATGTAATCTGATTGTATGAGCGAAGTGAATTGTCTTGTACTTTCTGGAAGACACGCGGGCACCAAGGATTAATCTAGAACCTCCGATAACTCATATATAAAAGCCGACGCGTTTCGCCGCTGATCAAATTTCGACGATCGCCGACTGTGTTCGCCGCTTTCGTTGTGCTTCGAGTGTAGCTTGCTTTTGGGGGCACAGGTTCACCCCATAAAGAATCAGTTTCGTCCATACACAGTTTTAGGAATGTTTTCTTTAGCTTCACTACTACGTGACAATAGGATCTGGGCATTTATCTTGCCTGTTCGTCCAAAAACGGCCCATTTGGCCCAGCAGAGCGCTGTATCGAGTCACAAAAGCTGTGGTATGAATATGTAGGTTTCAACGAGAAAAGACGTGAGTATTAGCCACTTACTAGATAAAATTATTGGTGGGGGCAAAATTAGTGCCATCATAGTCAAAAATTAACCTCATTGCACCATCGACCGCACTACGGCCATGTTCGACCCATCTGTACTCTGGCAAAACAAAAAAACGCGTGTCAGCAAAAGTTGATGTGGTAGAAGACGTGTACATATATTCGCGCACAAGAAAGCGAATGAAAAACTTAGATATGAATATAAGAAATAGCGAGTTCCATAAAAAACATAACACTTCACAGTGGAGCGAGGAAAATACTCCAATATTATGATGCAATTATGTAACCTTGCAACCACCTATATAGGCCCGACTGCAGTACATAAAAGTACATATGTCATATGAGTCGACCGTGTTATCCCTCACGTCGAACTTGGTCGTCGACCTTTTTTATCTTGCAGAAGAACCTCGTCAACATGCGTTATTTTGATTTTGGTAAATGAAGTGACACGAATGGAACATTTTGTGCAGCTTCTGCACAGAGGAGGTGGTACAGTTGGCTGTGGTGATAGATTTATTTTTGCCCAACTTACTTTTCGAGTCGTTGCCTGATGGTGAAACTATGCCAATACGAAATATAATTAGTCCGAGAAGCAGACATGCTGTATATAGGTGTTGCATGTACTGATTGTGTCTGAAAGAAAAAACATTTTACAAATCAAACACACATTATGTAATTTAAAAAATGCGTCGACATTCTGGCATAATATATCTGATTACTGTACCCGGCAACATATATTGCCAACTTACGCTTTACTCGTGGCTAGTTAAACTACACATAGCACCGTGTTCACACACCACTTTAGCAAAGTCATAAATGTTCAGAACGGATTGTTCCAAAACTACTATGTCTAATTTGCAGTAAATTGTATTTTTCATGTGTAAGGTACATTTACGAGGCATCGCAAGGTTACATTCTATTTCACCACTGTTTTCACCCTCCAGTCCAAGCAATCTTCAATCACCCCAGTATTGCGCCATCTATATTCCAACATAGGCCTGTAAGCTTCATAATTTAATCACACCACCTAGTTCTCTGCCACCTCGAATGTACTCTCAATATATTTGCATCCATTCTACAACTCTAATGCTCCACCGGTTAGCGACTTTGCAATTGCTAGTAGGTACAGTGGGAGCGTGGTACTGCGGGTCACGTGACTTCCGCCTAACACGTGTTGTCATGGCAATCGTGGAGCTCCTAGGTGCCTAGGGACATAATCGCTTAGGGACTTTTTGAGCCACTGGTCTGGCACGAGACGGTCTTTGGAGGGACCGCCAGTCGTTTGTCCGCAGGCGCGAGGACAATCGGGTGCAAGAGAGAAAATTGCGTCCGTTCTTGCGGAAGCGGATACTGCTCGCGTTTGTACCTCGGTGCCGCGGCGGAAGCCGCGCTGCTGGGACGCCTGTCCTCGAGCCTGAGAGAGAGAAACAATGCCTTGCTAAACTTATCATGATGCAGATACATCATACCTAAAGTGTATCTTAAGAAAGCATGCAAGGTAAATGCATCTCCCAGCCCTGGCGGGAAGTCAAGGCACGTGAAACGACCACCCATTTCGGCTCCCCAAATATTTGCACACGCTGCAGATTGCCGCGAAGATACGGCGCATAGACTGCGTATTCGCTCAGCCTCGCGGACAGCTGCACGCAGGCACGGCTAGGGTAGAGCAGTAGAAGTGCTCCCCCCCCCCTCCACTGCGGCCATAGGGCATGTTTCATCACATGGCCTCCAATCATTCATTCCAACGCGAAATGTTGGCTAGGCGCAGGACAGCCTGACCGGTGCGGCACGTTGCAAACGGAGCAAAGTGTGGACCGACTGCCTCCCTAATCAGGAGATCGCGCCAGACAGCGCGCGGGTGCCGAGTGGGCGCATTTCACAGCAGCCGCCGCAGACAGGCCTCCGCTCAGGCAGCGCTTTGTTTCCATATATGGCATCGATGGCGTCATCAGTGAACACACGACACGTGCTACTCTGGCGCCATCTCATAGCCATCGTCGCTGCAAAGCCAGTCTTGAGCGGCACAACGCTTTTCGTCTTACGCTTTCTCCATACCCTCCTCCTAGGACCGCTTTCCTTCTCGTGCTCTCTTCGCTATCGGCGCCTTTCATCTGCTGCTGCGCTCCGCGTTCACTCTTTCATCCAACGCTCGGTTACGCCGAGGACGCCGACGCTCTTCACAGTAACGGGCGCCTAAGAGCTGCGCTCTGAAAAATCGTGAATTAAATTTGCACGCCTGTATTACATTGCGTAACAATGTTTTTTTTCACAAAGAATTTATAATGCTACCGTTATTTCTATAACTTCACGTACAGATATTCACCAGCCATTCTTACCCCCAGAACACACGCGCAGTTACCATCCATGTGTCTGCATCTTTTTTGTGAATTTACTACGGTGGAGGAAGTTGCGCTAAGTGGGGTTCTGGTTGGTCTTTAGGCCGGATTTCACATACTTATTTTTCGAAGTAAGTGCCCCTATTATTGTGTGCCACATTTCAATGGAAACTGTTCTTTTCCACTGATGCAAAGGAACGCGCACACTTAGTTCGAATTATCGCAGGCTTGCAAACCGAGCATTCCCGTCTCTTTTCTATCTAACCTCTATACGGTGTCACAGCATCGATGATTTCAGGGTACGTCAGAACCAATACTACAGCCTTAGATACATTTATTGCACACCACACGTTATTACGTAAGGTATGACGCCAAGTTGAACACAGAATATTTTTTTTCAAAAAGATGACTTTTTATTTTCTTCTGATATAAATGTGTTATTCATTGGAGAACAATTAGCAAAAATTATGCGACTACGCTTTCTGATTAAAACGGTATGCAATGATTGCTCATCCCAACCAGTGGCCATGAAACCGAAGCTGAAGGTAGCATGTTTCATATGTAACCTAACAAATGCTTGAATTGTACAGGATGTTCATTCTTATCGCTAATATTAAGCTCCAAAAGTAAGATGTGCTCAAAAAGCATTTCTAGGTTGTTTTCAGTTTTGATAAACGTAAGCTCTCACATGAGGGACGCACACCTTTGGGTCTATGTTTTTACTCTAGAATTTTTCCACAATAAATGAAAGTAAATTCCCTTTCTTTATTGTGTTTGTACACCGTTCCTTACTCATTTATAGGGGTCGTAACAGTGGAGTGAAGTTCAGAGTGCATGAGCAAGGGACACAATAGCTCCCTTGGAATCAATGAGTCACCGTGTAGAAAAGACCTAGCGACAGAAATGCTTTGCGAAGTGGCCATATGAGAAGTGTGGGGTTTTACATGTCAGAACCACGATACGATTACGGGGCACGACATAGTGGAGAACTCCGTATTATTTTCAGGTATTGCAATAAAGCTTACTAATTAATGTGAATGGTGACGGCAGTTCAATGGAGCTGTGCTCTGGAAGGAAACAATCATTGATCCTGGCTCTCTGTCAAACGTTGTCTTGCCAAGATTGAGTGCTTCATCAGTGCGAACTCACAAAGAGTAATGAGAAACTCCTTGGTGGGCCTTCCGACTCTGCTGTATATGACGCTCTTTGTCATTTCAGCAATGTCAGGGGAGGCACTCTTGTTATAAAATCCGATAGCAAAAACATTGGATTACCCAATAAAAATTGTCTCACATTTGATCAGCCACTAAATTTCAACGCTTGTCGTTACAGTTCTGATGCTGCAAAACAAGCTAGAAAAACATATATGATGTGCCTAATGGAGAAAACTAGATAAAAACAACAGTCAATACTAGCAGCAAATATGGCGAATTTTATCTCCTCTGAATGTTTTTTGAGCACTGCCCGCTTTTCAAATCTAATTTCTTGATTTTCTATGAACCAATTGGTAGCATACTTTTCATCCACAGCAAAAAAAAAACATTTTAAACAGGACCAAAATTTAATGAAACTGCATTTATTTCTTACTAATTCGACTGTGAAACTGGAGATCCAAATATGGAATGGTTGGACAACGTTTAATATGGCTCCCATTTATTGGAAGGCGTCCAAATCAAAAGAGCACGTCATTTTGTTTCTTTCATCATTACACTTATAGGATTCCTCTAAACTTGTTTGTTTTCGTTCATTGCACACATAAGTAGTTCTTCTATATGTGTAGAAGTTTTTTTTTGTATAGTCAGCCTAATTTAGGTTCTGAGTGCTCCCGTGATTTCCATATTTGTTAAATTTTTTTATCAAAAGATTTACAAATTTTTACGACATTCAACCGTTCTATCTCAATATAAAATTTCACTGTTAAAGTTGGACTAATAATATTTCGTATTCTCCTCGAAACATTTTTTTCTTAACTTTGCATCCCTTAAGGCAAGTCTACACTCCAATTAAAAGGTACGCTTACCTTGACATTCTTGCTAAATTTCGCACAATGGGTGTTGGTTCAGTTGGAAAAGCGTTGTTAGTTTATATGATATAGTTTCCGAAATCGGCAATGGATGAAATGTGCTGAAATGAATCAGAGAAAGTCTGACAGATGACATCTATACACAAAAAAAAAGGGTAGCTTGCACTGGAGGCGCAATGCTGAAGAGACAGCGGAGCTGATGGGCCCCTAGGCAGTTCTGGCTTTTGGGCTAGGCGAAGCACTACCAAGTCATCCCCAGCATTTTCCGGAACTTATTGATTATTGATCGATTATCTATTAGATATTGATTCGCTATCACTTGGCTATCTCAAGATATTGGCCACGTATTTGGGCTAGGCGAAGCACTACCAAGTCATCCCCAGCATTTTCCGGAACTTATTGATTATTGATCGATTATCTATTAGCTATCGATTGGCAATAGCAAGGTATTCGCCACGTGTTTGGGCTAGGCGAAGCACTACCAAGTCATGCCCAGCATTTCCCGGAATTTAATGATTATTTATTGATTAGCTATTGATTGGCTATTGATTGGTTATCGCAAGGTATTGGCCACGTGTTTGGGCTAGGCGCAGCACTACCGTCATCCCCAGCATTTCCCTGAATTTGATCATTATTTAACGATTAGCTATTCATTGGCTATCGCAAGGTATTGGCCACGTATTTGGGCTAGGCTAAGCTCAACGAAGTCAGGCCCAGCATTTTCCGGAATTTATTGGTTATTGATCGATTATCGATTAGCTATTCATTGGCTGTTAATTGGCTATTGCAAGGTATTGCCCACGTATTTGGGTTCATAAGAGTGGCTTGTTGGGCTAGTTGGTACATGGTTATACTAGGAGAATGCCAGCAAACTTGAAAATCGAAAAAATCCGGAAGCAGACATAGACAAAGCGGCAGGAAGGTGCCTGGAGTGAACTTCATTCTTGAAACAACTCCCCTAAGTCCGTACTGAACATGCGCAAGGCACAACATATCAAATACATGGTAAACACCTTACCTATACATGGTTACACTGATCAAGAAATAGAAGCTCTTTCTTTGTAGGAACACATGCAGATGGCGCACTTACACACTTTTCGGGGCCACGTTTATAGATGCGATATGCTCCAATCAAACTCTTTCCCGCTGAGTCTCAGCCTTCTTCAGGATTGATACGTCACTAAAGATGGGATTGC